>NC_042618.1:479970857-480086926 GCF_901001135.1 Rhinatrema bivittatum
CTCCGACGGAGCTCACTCTTAACCTGCCCTTGGACGCGCGTTTTCCCTTACCCCTTATTCAGTAAGGGCGGAAAATGCGCGTCCAACTCGCGGCACCTAATAGCGCCCTCAACATGCAAATGCATGTTGAGGGCCCTATTAGGTATGCGCGCGGGATACAGAAAGTAAAATGTGCAGCCAAGCCGCACATTTTACTTTCAGAAATTAGCGCCTACCCAAAGGTAGGCGCTGGTTTCTGCCGACACCGGGAAAGTGCACCCTCCAACTTAATATCATGGCGATATTAAATCGGAGGTCCTGAAGAGTAAAAAAAGTAAAAAAAAAAAATTTTAAAATGGGCCGGCAGCCGTCGGGCCAAAAACCGGACGCTCAATTTTGCCGGCGTCCGGTTTCCAAGCCCGTGGCTGTCAGCGGGCTCGAGAACAGACGCCGGCAAAATTGAGCGTCGGCTGTCAAACCTGCTGACAGCTGCCGCTCCGGGTCAAAAGGAGGCGCTAGGGACGCGCTAGTGTCCCTAGCGCCTCCTTTTGCCTGTCTCTACCGCACCACCTAATTTAAATACAGAATCAGGCAAGTGGCCTGTGCGCGCGCCGGGAGAGCGGGCGTTCGTCCGCTCTCCCGCAGACTTTATTGAATCGGCCCGAAAGTTATTTAAATTATTATGTGTTAGGGTGACAGTTCTGTCGCCTCGCTCTTGGGGGAGCTAGCGGGGCTTGCCCCTTGACTTTGTTAGCCTAGGCTCTCTTTCCCGGTGACCTTTCTGCTCAGGGGCGATACTGGTGGTGCCAGTCACTCCCCCTTTGGCTTTATGGATTTTTCCTCTAGGGACTTATTCAAATCTTTTTTAAACCCATATCTCAAAAAGAATAAAGACAGAATAGAGGAGGTCCAGAGAAGAGTGACCCAAATGGTGAGGGGTCAGCATTGGAAGACTTATGAGGAGAGGCTGAAGGATCTGACTGTATACGTCCTGGAGGAGAGGAGATAGGACACAGACCTTCACATAACCTGAAAGGTTTTAGTGATGCACATCCTCAAACCTTTACCGTGGAAAGAATTCAGTAGAACTAGGGGGGTCACGAAATGAAACTCCATGGGGACCACTCAGAACCAACGTCAGGAAGTATTTCTTCACAGAGAGGGTGGTGGAGGCCTGGATTGCCCTTCCGGAGGAGGTGGTGAAGACAAAAACAGTGAAGGAATTCAAAGGCTCATGGGAAAAAACACTGTGGATCCCTAAAGGCTACAGGATGGGAATGAGGAAAAGGGTGCATGGGGGGTAACTGGGGGTAACTTGCTGATGCAGCTTTTACTATCCTTAATCACTAAGCCTGATACTTGTGATGCGGCTCCATCATTGCTCTCTGCTTCCACGGCAGGGGTTAGGGAAAACAGCATCTGAGTGTCCCTGACTTTTATGGTCTGGAAAATTATAAAATGAGGGTAACCTGCCCAGTGCAGCAGATACCGGCCATAAGCTTGCTGGGCAGACTGGGGGGATCACCTTGGTCCTTTCTTCTTCTGCCGTCATTTCTATGTTTTCTGTTCTAACCCCAGACACATCTCATACTAACTTCTTCAAAAAGCACAGCTCATACCTTCACCTAATCTGATGTAGTAGAACGTGTTTTTATTACTCTGTTGGGAATTAACCATTGAGAAGCCGATCAGTCCGGGATTCAGTGTTGCAGCTGAACGTACAGAACGGCGTCACCTTTATGAGCAGAGCAAGGCTGCACAGCACAAAGGTGACGTCGGATGTGTAGACTGAAAACTCCTCCCTCGCACATCACACAAAATTAGGGGAACAGCAATTAAACAATAAATGTAAGACAGTCCTGTACTGAAGCACAGTGTCCAGCGGGAGGAGCAGGCTGGGTGAAGGGTACACGAATCCTGGTAGCAGCATCTCATAATAATGATGTGGGGGTCACTTTGAAATGCTCTTCCCCAATGCACTCAGTAAATGAAAAGGTGAAGCTTTCTCTCTAGTGAGCCAGGAATATGGCCCTGAGATGTGCAAGTAAGACAGGAAGCTGTGAACCTGCTGGGAGCTGCTGACCGCCTGAGAATACCAGGGGCCTCTTATGGATCCCAAGCTAATCAAGCCATGGACCCGATGCTCACCAAACGTCTTCCCTTCTCTTCTGTAAGGGAAGAACGTACCCCTAATGAATGGGGTTAAGCACGTGTCAAGGTGAATGATTCACGGCAGTAATATGTATCAAAGAGTTCCCAATGATCAGGTTAATCAGTCGATTAGATGTGCTGTGGCACTGGGGGCGACGGCGCTCTATAAATCTCCATACATTATCATCTTGTCTTTCAGGATCAACTTTCCCTTGTCAGCTAAAAGCCTTCCTCATGAAACCATGCTGCTGATAAGACTCTGCGGCACAGGCACTCTTCCAATACTGCAAAACCTCTGGCCTGGACCTGCCTACCTCTCTACTCAGAACGGTAGGTTCATTTTATTTCTTCCTACAGCTGTCCTGGTAGAGACAGAGACAGCAAATATGATGATAAAATACGTTTAGTATTGTAACCAGGCAATAAACATTGTCATTCTGGAGGCGCGCCAGTGCTGTGGTGGGGAATGGGGGGTGTGGGAAGTCCGTGTTGATCTGATAGACTGCAGTCACAGCGCCAGTCTCTTCAAACACTGTAATGGGAAAGAAATGGGTTTCTGTGGAGCTGCAGATCTCGGGTGGCACTGGCTTGCCAACGCATGTGCTTCATGCACTACCTCCTCTCAGTACTAGCACCCGCAGCTAATTGTCTTCTGTTTGTTTTTATGTGGTCGGGCTTTTATCCTATCAGTCTATGCAAACACTTGAACGGATGCCGATATTCCCTTTCCTTTCCGCTTCACATCTCGTTCCTGCCATGAGCTGCAGTTCCCATCTGTTCGGCAATGGTTACATCAACCACCAACCCCCTTTACTGTTATGGACTCAGCACGTTCCTCCTGCAACCTTGGCTTCTGCTCAGTCAGAACTGGCAAGCGGAAAGCGCTCGATCGAAAAGCCAAGCAAGACAAAACGTGGATGGCTAGGGGCTGTGGCATGGGGCACATCTTCTAGAGGGGCAGCTAAAGCCTCTAACTTGGCTATTGGTGGGCAGATAATTCTTGGTTTGGATCTCATTACTCGCCTTTCTATAATCTAAGCTCCAGGCAAGTTACAGTTCAGGGGAAAATAAAAAGCCTTCTGTCCCAGGAGGTTTACAGTCGGAGGGGCTTATTCACTAAGCCGTGAATTTTCCAGAAGGAGAAATACCGTGGCAGTCACAAGGCCACGGTAAATGACCCTCCCATTTTGTGACTCCAGCATTACTTATCCCTGGGATAAGAGACCCCGAGGTGAAGACTCTCAGAGTAGGTTCGAGGGTGGCCCGGGAAATGGGGGACAGCCGTGGCTTAAAGGAGCCACTCAGCCCCAAGTGAATGCCCTCCTGGAAAATGATTTTGTAAAAATCCCAGGGATTTGCATAGATCCCTGTCAAACCCTCTCTGCTGCCCCTGGAGGAGGCCATTGCTAGCAAGGTTTTTAGGCCACACCCCCAACCCCACCCCTCAATAAAATGCTGGCTCCCGGAGATTGAGACCTCCACCCCTGGACCTCCCCCTGACTCACAAACGAGTTCCTGGTGCTCGGCTGGGGACCCACATCACCCCCTAGGCTCCAGGCCTGGCACCGCCATTTTTCAAAATGGTCCTTTGTGCCATCACATGAGGGGGGCAAGAACTGGCAAGCGACATTGTGCCCGGAGAACGGGAGGCGCTCCAAGCCCTCCACTGGACCCACAGGGATCAATTTGTGAGTAAAGGGGATTCGTTAGTAGGCTCGGGCAGTAGTCGCAGCTTCCGGGGCCTGGAGGAGATAAGAGAAGGACCTGGTACTGACTTTAAAACATTTTTTTTTAAGGTTTGAACAACGATCACCTCCAAGGACGGGGGTCTGTGCAGATCTCCGCGGTTTTTTAATGACGTTTCTGGGGTGGGGAACCTACTCAGGGTCGTTGGTCCCTTTAATACAGGGCCTGGGAACATTGGGACAGTGCTCCTGGGGAAGTTAGTTAACTTTAGAGATGTGAATCGGAATCGGTTTCCGATTCCGGTTCCGATTCACATCGTGAATCTTTTTTCATGCGGCCCGATCGGGTTTTTTTTAGCGGCTGCGCCCGAGCCAATAAACAAAAAACCCACCCCGACCCTTTAAAACAGCTCCCTTACTTCCCCCACCCTCCCGACCTCCCCCCCCCAAAAACGTTTTAAAATTACCTGGTGGTCCAGTAATGGACGGCCGGCGCCATCTTTAAAAATGGCACGGGCCATCCAGTGCTCCTAGCATGTGACAGGGGCCGGCCAATGGCACGGATACCCTGTCACTTGGTAAGGGCAAAGGGCTATCGGCGCCATTTTTATTAGTGGCAGCTGATGGCCCGAGAGCAGGAGATCGCTCCCGGGACCCCGACTGGACCACCAGGTAATTTCAAAAGGTTTTGGGGGGGGTCGGGAGGGTGGGGGAAGCTAAGGGAGCTGTTTTAAAGGGTCAGGGTGGGTTTAGGGGTTGTTTTTTGCGTGCCGTTTTTCCCACCCACCCCCAAAACGATAAGAGAACCCCACGAACAATTTCGTGGGGTGTTCCTATTGGTTTCGGGGAGCCCCCGATTTCTGATGACTTTGAAAATATCGTCCGATATTTTCAATCGTCAGAAATACGATTCACATTCCTTAACTTCCATTCAAATTACATGACATGCGATTTTTCAGGGAAGCCGCATTATTTGATTTGCATAATTTAGGGTATGGATGAGCTGATTTGCTATGGTCCACTGCTTGATCCTGAAATCTCACAAACTCTCCTTTCCTGTTCTCCAGACTGAAACTCCAGTGCAGGGTCCCAGGTGCTTCCATTCTCCTCCAAGCTGTTGCGTTCGTGCCTGCTCTTGCCCTCGCTCCACCCTCTCTACCTCTGAGGCGACTCCCTTCGGTTCTGATGGACAGTTGCTGCCGCGGCGTCTCCTTGCCATTTCTTCCCAGAGTCCCCGGGCTGGCCTGACGCTGTGGATCCACCATGTTCCTGATGACGTAGGGCGCGCGTGCTCCGAAGTTTGTACCAGCAAGGACGCGAACCTCGGGGACGTCCCCCTGTAGTGACGTCATCCGCTTTCAACATAAAAGGTCTTTGCTTACGCTTACGAATCGAGTTAGCAAGGGATTGATTGCGGGGATCATCTCGACCCGCTTCATTCTCTGCTGCTCTGCCTCTTCGAACTTACCAGAGGTACCCGCTCCTCGGGGACCCGCTCTCTCCTCTTGTTTTCAGATTGCTAAGACGGGATCCGGTACTCGCTCCTCGAGGGCCTATGTCCCTGAACATTCAGAAGACTCCCTATTGCCTGGAAGCGATCGCAGACGTGAACATTGTGAGTTTCTATTCCAGTTTCTTATAGGAACCGGTACTCACTCCTCGAGGGCCCATGTTCCTAGAACTCTGAAGATTCTGTTCTGTCTAAGACGCTATCGCAGGTACGGAGATTGTGAGTTATTATTACAGATTGCAGATAGGAACCAGTACTTCGCTCCTCGAGGGCCCATGTTCCTAGAACTCTGAAGATTCTTTTCTGTCTAAGACGCTATCGCAGGTATGGAGATCGTGAGTTATTATTACAGATTGCAGATAGGAACCAGTACTCGCTCCTCGAGGGCCCATGTTCCTAGAACTCTGAAGATTCTGTTCTGTCTAAGACGCTATCGCAGGTACGGAGATTGTGAGTTATTATTACAGATTGCAGATAGGAACCAGTACTCGCTCCTCGAGGGCCCATGTTCCTAGAACTCTGAAGATTCTTTTCTGTCTAAGACGCTATCGCAGGTATGGAGATCGTGAGTTATTATTACAGATTGCAGATAGGAACCAGTACTCGCTCCTCGAGGGCCCATGTTCCTAGAACTCTGAAGATCTTTTCTGTCTAAGACGCTATCGCAGGTACGGAGATTGTGAGTTATTATTACAGATTGCAGATAGGAACCAGTACTTCGCTCCTCGAGGGCCATGTTCCTAGAACTCTGAAGATTCTTTCTGTCTAAGACGCTATCGCAGGTATGGAGATTGTGAGTTATTATTACAGATTGCAGCTAGGAACCGGTACTCGCTCCTCGAGGGCCCATGTTCCTAGAACTCTGAAGATTCTTTTCTGTCTAAGACGCTATCGCAGGTATGGAGATCGTGAGTTATTATTACAGATTGCAGATAGGAACCAGTACTCGCTCCTCGAGGGCCCATGTTCCTAGAACTCTGAAGATTCTTTTCTGTCTAAGACGCTATCGCAGGTACGGAGATCGTGAGTTATTATTACAGATTGCAGCTAGGAACCGGTACTCGCTCCTCGAGGGCCCATGTTCCTAGAACTCTGAAGATTCTTTTCTGTCTAAGACGCTATCGCAGGTACGGAGATCGTGAGTTATTATTACAGATTGCAGCTAGGAACCGGTACTCGCTCCTCGAGGGCCCATGTTCCTAGAACTCTGAAGATTCTTTTCTGTCTAAGACGCTATCGCAGGTATGGAGATTGTGAGTTATTATTACAGATTGCAGCTAGGAACCGGTACTCGCTCCTCGAGGGCCCATGTTCCTAGAACTCTGAAGATTCTTTTCTGTCTAAGACGCTATCGCAGGTATGGTGATCGTGAGTTATTATTACAGATTGCAGCTAGGAACCGGTACTCGCTCCTCGAGGGCCCATGTTCCTAGAACTCTGAAGATTCTTTTCTGTCTAAGACGCTATCGCAGGTATGGTGATCGTGAGTTATTATTACAGATTGCAGATAGGAACCGGTACTCGCTCCTCGAGGGCCCATGTTCCTAGAACTCTGAAGATTCTTTTCTGTCTAAGACGCTATCGCAGGTATGGAGATAGTGAGTTATTATTACAGATTGCAGCTAGGAACCGGTACTCGCTCCTCGAGGGCCCATGTTCCTAGAACCCGCCGAAGACTCTCTTCTATTTAAGAAGCTATTTCATATACAGATATTGTGAGTTCTTATTTCAGTTTGCATATAGGAACCAGTACTCGCCTAGAGGCTCCTGTTCCTGAATATACTAACTATTCTCTATTGCCTAGAAACCATTACAGAGATAGATAACTGTGAGTTACCATCTCTCTCTTAGAGCTGTCCCTGGAACCAAGTACTCGCTCCTCGAGGGCCTAACTCTCTCCAGCTACTGAGCCTCCTTATTAATCTATGTGAGTGTATCATCTACTTCTGGTAAAGTATCCAGCATACCCTGACTACTCACTATCTATGAGTCTCTCTCTCAGCTCAGCAAACCCGGAGATAGCAGTTCCAGGATCTGAGGGACTTCAGCCCTGCCGGGCACATCAGCTCACTACTGCCACCTCTGGTGGTTCTACTACCTGTCTAATAAAGAACTATCTGTGTCTGTCTCCATCCTCCAGCCTAGTTGGTGGTCCCTCTCATGATGTCCTCCTGAGGGCATTGTCATCTGCCATCGGCCCAAGGATTCACTATTCTCTCACATTTCAAGAGCTGAGTACAACAAACTGCTACCTTGCAGTCTAACCCTCAACTGTTGCTAACATCTCCTTCCTCAGGAACTGTATCATAACCAATTGCTACTTCTTAGCAGGAACCATACAGATGGCCTACACCTCCCTTCAGGGGAACTCTCATATATCAGGTTGCCACTCTGTGCGGAGATCCATAACAGATACTAACTCCTCCCCTCTGGAAGAACAGATCTTATATGGTTGCTGACCTCTCCCCTCTGGGGAACAACTCTATAACAGTTTGCTAACAGATTGCTAACCCTAGCAGAGTGGCTAACAGATTGCTAGCTCCTCCCCTCTGGGGGAGCAAAGCTCAACAGGATTGCTAACTCCTCCCCTTGGGAGGAGAAAACCCTAACAGACTGCTAATTCCTAGCAGCTCCTACAACAGATTGCTAATTCCACAGTCTAACCAATAACACAAGCTCTGGGCTCCAGTTGGTATCCAATCCGTGTCTTCGCTGTTCTTATAGATGGCTCAAGAACCTTTCAGGCTGAAGGATGCAAAACTACTGCAAAGAGGAGAAAATCCTTCTTCTCCCCACTCCTCTCTCATGGCAGTTAGGGTGGCTAAAAAATTCTTTCCCAAACAAAATCTCCCTCAAAAATTAAAGAGATCCAGTCCCTGGATGCAGGTCCACAAATGATCTCTTTGCTTCTTAAAGTACTTAGTAAAGGCTTTGACCTCCTTCAGCTTCCACACCAAGTATCCACACTCAGCTGTGCAGATAGGGATCAACCATTGCATCAGCCTCCGGTGGCGGCGCAATCCTCTGCCTTAGGTTGCTAAAGGCCTAAGCATGTGGTCAAAATCTCTAGCAGAGATCCCAGTAGGGCCCTGCATGACTATTTCTACAAATAAAACCAATGAAGATGGGAGAGGAGACATTTCCAGTTTTACCAGTTAGTCCACCAGTTTGCCCAGTCTATCTCAAGGTCATCCAGACCCCTCTGGTTCTTCAGCCTGCACCCAGTTGACCCGGATCCCTCGCCCTGTTGTGTTGGGCCTATTCAGACTTGCATCTCATCAAGAGCAGAAGTAAACATGCGCGGCTAACAGCCCACCGTGCGCTGCGGCCTCTGGATCTATGATACGGATTTACCTGCATAACTGTGGCCCCGCCCTGGAACGACCCCCAACTCAGCACCTTTTCCTTTTATTCATGCACACTCATATACGAACGTAACTTGCAGCTTTTAAAATACGCGTTGCTCGTGCACAGCGCAGGTGCTCGCTCACACGGGCCTTTTAATGCAAATTCACCCCTTAATGAACCAGAATTTAAAAAAAAAACAAGAAACTGAAATGAAATTCCCCCACCCCTGCACATTCCTAGGACAGAGCTCTCATGCAGAATAAGCAGCATTTCCACGCTCCAAACAGGGCCGGAAAGGAACACGCTGTCACACATCTGATGTTTAAATTTATGAAGACCATCCAGAGCAGGCCTACAGCCATCAATTATGGAACAGTTTTATTATATTCAGAACTGGAGTTTGGCCTTTTTATTAGCTTCCAGAGGAAAATGTAATTCCACGGGCATATATAGAGTAAATAAAATATTTATGTCAGGGAAAAATGTTTGCTCTAGCTTTGTATTTTATTTTTATTTGTTTTATTTCTGGTTTTTATATACCGGCATTCATGATAGAATCACATCATGCTGGTTTACAATTAACAGGGGGGGGGGGGGGGTGAAACAAGAACATGGAACGAGTGCACGGCACTGTAACTGTATTGACACCAGCAGATCACCTCAACAATTAACAAAGTTTTGCAAAAAGAAATCGTGCAGTTTTTTAATTTCATACAAACATCAAACCGCTGCTCACTTTTCCCACTGATTTCTCCTGCTTTTGTTTTTTTTGCACAATAAACACCGATGCATTGCCACAGGTCGCAGTCTAAGAGCCACCACCCCACCGAGAATCTTCTGGAACTCATCGCTCAGAGCCAACCACTTGCTGTAAAAACTTGAATAAAAGCGTTTCAGTTCCTGAGACTCCAGTAAGGAACTTGGCAATCAGCAGTCGGCTAGCCCAGGTCCCTAGACCATATATAACCTACTTCCTAATCCTAACCAAAGGGCTGCGGGCATCTCTGCCTCCAGAGAACTCCTTCCCGACTCTCCTTCTCCTCTCCCTTTCCTTCTGTCTGTAGGCAGAGCTCTCCCCCTTTTAACCACCCTGCCCAAAGTTGACAGCTTTGTAATTTATCCCAGTTGTGTCTCCCAGTTATTAGCCCAGCTTCCTGTGACTGCTGCTTTCACCTTCCTTGGTCCCCAGCAAAAAAAAAGTCTCCAAACTACATTTCCCCAGCAGCCTTGTGCTTCCTGTTTCAACCAGCTTTACAATCCCTTAGCCAACTCTCATTCACTTTTTCTTTCCCCTTTGAAACAGTGTTTTCCATGGACTTTCAGAGCTTCCTCTACCTTTTGCAGCTCTTTCGTCTTCCCAGCTGGTCCAGCATGTGTGAAGCCCCTGTTTCACTACAATTCCCAGGAAAACAAAATAAGACTGAAAACAATTAAAGTGTCTGTATGAGGTCTGAGATCTTCAGGGTTTTTGCTAGGCACAGTTTGGGGTGGAGAGTGGATGCGCTGACTAGTGGACTAACGTCAGAATACAAGAAAAGGGCCTGAAGAATAGCCTGCAGAGTGATGCCTCTGAGGAATCGGGCCGCTTGGAGGACCAGTGAAAAGGAATTGCTGGGAGGAAGGAAGCGTTCCAGCAGCTTGAGGACTCCCCAGCTTCATACCCCAGAATTTCCATCCTGCATTCTGCCTCTGGACTTGAGCTCTTTGACTGCACTCCCATGCTTCCCTGCATCTGGTTTAGGTCTCCTCACTTGTGAACTTCATCGAGCCTTGGTCCTGGACTAGAGCAGAAGACGGCCTTTGGAAGGGATGTGCACTCATTTGAAACGAATGCAAAAATGCAACGAATAATGCCATTTTCAGTTTGATCCAAATCAAATATTGCCGTCTATGAAAATACCCAAAAACTTTTGGGTATTTTCATATTTGCGGCATTTAAAAAAAAACAAAAAAAAAACCAAAAGGTCTTCCATGTCCTGGAAACCTCCTCTCACCCAACAAAACGTGAACCTGGTACACGGGCCTGCCCAGCTAGACCTCACCAGGCCCCTCCATCCATTTAAATGTTCCAGGGCCAGGGAGCCCCCACCCCGGCCTCTATTTACCTCCGTCCCAGGTCTTGAGTGAAATAGGGTGCTTCCACCTGGGTCCCAGTCCTTTAAAAAGAGTCCTGTCCATCTTGAGGACGGTAGTGAAATAACGGGACTTTCTCTGATATGGCGGGTGCCGTTTAGGTGTGGTCATAAATCACAATCACATCAGACGCACTAAAAAGATGTCACTTTGGTGCCGTCCTCCAGTTGGACAGGACCTGGACCAGGCAGGAGCAAGCGGGCATCAGTCCTGCCCTTTTTCATTCAGGAAGGGGCTAATTGATGGCCAGGGTGGGAATTCCCCCAGCCCTAGCACATTTAAATGGTGATCCTCGGGGAGGCTCTGGCTGGGCCAGATTGGTTTTTTTGGGCTGGGAATGAGGGATCAGCGAAGGTCCAGCTGATCAGGCCCTGGTGCTGGATTCAAGATTTGCTGGGCAGAAGAACTAGGGCCAAAGGAGGCCGGTTTTTTTTTTTAATTGGTTCGTTTTTTTTGTTTTGGGGTATTTTTCATGTTCAATGTTGTTTTTGGTTTGGTAAACAAACCAAACAGGAAAAAAAGAAACCACATAACGAATGAAAACCCCCCCCAGAAACAAACCCTCAAAATGGAAAACAAAGCAAATCAAGAAATTGAGGGCTGACATCCTTAGAGTTTAAGTAGAATTAGCAAAACTGAAAGTGGAGAAGGCCATAGGACCTGATAAGGGACACCACCCTGTACGCTATGGTGGATCAGAAATGTGCTGTGAGACAGCTGAAGGACCTGTTCCACAGATCCTTGGAAATTGGAGCTGTGCCCCAAGATTAGAGAAGGAGAGGAGGCAGGAAACTACAGGCCAGTTAGCCTTATCTCGATGGTGGGAACTTTATTTAGTTATTTAGCACTTTTATATACCGAAATTCTTATAACAAGTTACAAATCAAATCGGTTTGCATTATAACGATGACCATTGCATGAGGATGCAGTACATTAAACAAGGAAAAACTAACTTGGATCCATAGAACTGGGTTTAAACAGAGAAAATAAAAGCAGAACTTTAATCGGTGAGCTGGGTACTAACTTAGAAGTGTACTCAGGCGCCTAAGGAAGACAGTGGCGCCCGGTACTAAGGAGGAGCATTCATAGAACGTCTGTACAGTGTAAGGCTAATTAGAGATGAGAGACTCCTTACGATTAGCAAGATAGATTCATCTGAATATTTGAGTTAAGGGAAGGCTTGGTTGAAAAACCAGGTCTTGAGTCTCTTTTTAAAGGTGATCGGGCAACGTTCGAGACGGAGATCTGGGGAGATCGAGTTCCATTGAGTTGGGCCGGCCTTGGAGAGAGCTCTCTTCATTAACGAAGTTTTAATAGGAGTGGTCTGGAGAGCGTCTCTGTACGCTGATCTCACAGGTCTGGAGTGTGTGCGAGGTTGAAGTGGGATTTTAAGCTCCAGTGGGGTGATGTCATGAATGGCTTTGTGAATGATTGTTATTACTTTGTAGGCGATTCTGAATTTAATTGGGAGCCAGTGAAGGTTCCGCAGTATGGGTGTGATATGGTCTCTTTTATTGGTGTTGGTCAGAATTCTTGCTGAGGCATTTTGTAGCATCTGTAATGGTTTGATGGTATTAGCAGGGAGGCCAAGTAGAAGTGAGTTGCAATAATCAATTTTTGAAAAGATGATTGCTTGGAGGACTGTCCGAAAATCTTGGAAGTGGAGAAGAGGTCTCAGCCGTTTTAAGACTTGAAGTTTAAAGAAACAATCCTTTGTCGTGTTATTGATGAAACTTCTGCAGTTCAGTTGATTGTCCATGATGACTCCTAGGTTTCTGACTGGGGGGAGAAAACATTAATGGAGACTCTGCTGAAGGAAAGGATAATGAACAATCTACATTCAAATGGGCTGTGGTATCCAAGGCAACATGGTTTTACCAGGGGAAGGACCTGTCAAACAAATCTGATTGAGTTTTTTGATTAGGTGACTAGAGAATTAGATCAAGGATGGACACTTGATGTGGTTTTGCAGGTTGAGCCCTTGGGTTGTGGGGGCCGGCAGGACTTAGATAAGAGTCTCTATGAGAATAGCATAAGAGGTGATCCAGGGTCAGGCAAGGGTCAGAGGCAAGCGGCAACAGGAGTAATCAGTATCCAGGCAAGGGTCAGATCTGAGAGTCCTTCCACAGGGAAGACAAGGAGGAGGAGGACAGACACAGCAAGATGGGTGGAAGACAGAGAGAGGGATAACCAGCAGGAAAAAGGAGGTGATAATGCCCCTGTACAATTCACTGGTCAGGCCTCGCCTGGAGTATGGTGCTCAGTTCAGGAAGCCACTGTATATTTCTAAAAGGACAGAGGAAAGGTCAGAGCAGTCCAGAGAAAGGCAAACAGAATGATGTGGGATCTGCTTTTCTAGGGTATATACCTCTTCTAGGTATATACCCTAGAAGAGGGTATATACCTTATATACCCTCTTCTAGGGTATATAAGGTATATACCCTAGAAGAGCAGCCCAGCTACCCCAAACTCCTGTTTCCCACCCCTTCTTGCTCAGCAGCCTCCACACTCCCTCTCCTTTACACCTCTGTCTGCCCAGTATCCCCAACCTCCTTTCCCCCACCCTCCACAGGGTGAAGAGATCATCAGCAGGGGAAGATAAAGTTTGTGTCCCATCAGGCCGAGATCAGAAGGAGCTGGCAATGCCTCGCTCTGATCTGGTAGGAGGAAACAGCCTCCCACTGGGCCGGAAAGAGGAGAGGGAAGTGAGAGGAGCCTCCCTTCAGGCTCAACGTAAGAGAAGTCAACCAGCTCCCACCCGGGCTGATAAGGAGGCAGGCGTCTGCTGGCCCTGCGACGCACCTCCCAGGTGTGTGTCCCGACACGCCTGTCGAGAGCCGCTGCTCTAGAGCAGAGGAAACATGGGGGATACGATGCAGATTTTTAAACACACGAAAGGCACAAGAATCAAACCTTTTCTGATGGAAAGGAAATTGTCAAACTAGGAGTCTTGATGTGAGGCAGACTCGGGAGCAAGGTCAGGAAATATTTGTTCATGGAAACGGTGGTGGATGCAAGGAATGTCCTCCTGGAAAAGGTGATAAAGACGAGAAGGGTAGTGGAATTGAAAAGGGAGCAGGATAAAGACAGAGGTTCCTTAGTGGCTAGCGGATGGAGATGAGGTCAGGGGGTCACCTGAGATAACGTTTGGTGTAACATTTCTGCATGGACTTGCTCGTCAGCCTGGGCAGGCCACTTGTGACTTTTGCTGTCCCTAAGTCACTCCCCGAGTATACTCTACAGACGCCTGGCTGCGTTGGATTAAATAGATATTTTGCTCAGTACTTTTGAGCATGGATGTGACTGATGATTTTGTGCGCTGTATAAAATGAGCTCTGTGGTGGGCCTCTTTTCAAAGACCTAGAAACCTTTTGTGCTCCGTCTGAGATGCGCGCTGTGGATTGCGTTTTACAAAACTGTTTTGGAATAGAAATGTTGCTCTGGTCTCAGGTACTAACGCCTGTGTTTATCCTCTAGAATATTTGTTCACGGCACTGTGCTTCTTGGTTTGGCAACGAACTCTGAACCTCCGACTGTCATCACACCAGGGGTATTTGATCCAAGCCTTCCAACCGGCGTAACCCTGCAGGTAAGGAGCGCATCCACCTGAAGTGATCCCTGCACGAAAAGGAGCTGCGGCATTTCTGGTGTCTCTTCTGTGCTGAAAGGCCTGGTCGTCTTAGCAGCGCAGTCAAACTTTGTGGCAGAAAGACACCTGAAATGTGTGGTTGAGAGCTACGCAGCACTCTCTCTCTCTCTCTCTCTCTCTCTCCCTCATCTCTCTCTCTCTCTCTCTCTCCCTCTCTCTCTCTCTCTCTCTCTCTCTCTCTCTCCCTCTCTCTCCCTCTCTCTCTCTCTCTCACTCTCACTCTCCCTCTCTCTCCTGTTTCTTAATTTTGTAATTGAAGAAAAAATGCAAAAGAGCCTGCAAGTCATTTTGCTTGTGCAGCCCTGAAATAATAAGGGATAGATTTTTAAAAATTGGGCGCGCGTCCATATGCGCGTGGTACCCAGCGCACGCACATGGCTGCGCGATTTTATAATATGCTCGCGCTGGCGCGCACGTGTTATAAAATGCCAGGTCAGTGCGCGCAAGGGGCGGGGGAAGATATATGCAGTTACGCGCTGCGGAGCATCGGGGCCTTCCCCAGTTCCCTCCCAGTCCGCTCCAATTAAAGAACGGACTGGGAGGGAACTTCCCAACCCCCTAGCCTGCCCTCCCCCTATCCGTATCCTAAATCCCCCCCAAAATCTTTTATCTTACCTTTTGCTCCTGCTTCTGAGCAGCAGTGAGTTGCGCGCGCCGCGCCATCCTGCCGGCACGCGATCCCCCGGGACAGCGGCAAATGGGCTGCTGTGCCGGGCGCCTCTGGCCCCACCTGCCCCTCCCCCGGACCATCCCTTTCACCAACCCCGGGACTTACACGCGTGCCGGGAGCCTCTGGCCCCGCCTGCCCCTCCCCCGGACCGTCCCTTTCACCAACCCCGGGACTTACACGCGTGCCGGGAGCCTCTGGCCCCGCCTGCCCCTCCCCCGGACCGTCCCTTTCACCAACCCCGGGACTTACACGCGTCCCGGGGGTTTACATGCGTGGCCGGGCCCTTTGAAAATTGGCCCGGCGCGCACGAGGCCCGGCCACGAGCGTAAACCTTTTAAAGTCCGGCCCTAAGGCTTCAATCGATTTCCTTCAGGAAGGAGGGCAGCGGGCTGCAGACGACGATTCTACAGAAAAACTGAATCCCGGGGGGGGCTCTTCCCGATCCTTAAATTCAGCCTTCCTTGCAAGTTTTACCCGAGAGTTTTTCCACGTTCCACAGTCCCAAAGCAGCATTAAGTGACGTCTGAGCCCCTGCGGGCAAGGATTCCAGCTGTTATGAGGCTCCATTTTTCCGCTTTCTCTGTCTTACCCTTCTGCATTGATCTCTGCACGTGTGCTACATTCCCAACATCCAGAACAGTCTTCTGACGCCGGCATACGTCAGGAGATTGATGAGTAGCGCTGAGAGGTCTCTGCTTCCTGCTCTCTATTGCCCCTAGGAGGGGCAGGAGCTGTGGGTGCCTAACCCTTGGCTCCTTCTTGCCTCACAGAGTCGATGTCAGGGAAGGGCAGGTGGGAGCGGGGGAATGGGATTTTGTCTACCACTGCTCTCTCTCTCTCTCTCTCTCGGGGATGATGTGCGTGAGAGCTTTTCCATTACAAACTGCTGCCTAGTCTTGGTACCAGAGTTACCGCTCCCTATGAGCAAGGCTGCTGGCACCCATGCAAGGCGCCCCAAACGAGATGATTAGTGTAACGGCGGGGTTTCAGCGTAAACATTGCACTGATTTAATTATTACTAGCCGAGAATCACCTGCCCACCCTTTAATAATTTAACTTATTAAACAAAAATGAAAGCCACAGCATGGGCTTTGCTAATTAACCAGAACTAGAGAGGTTTAATTTCGTCTTTATATACCAGGAATGTGTGCATAAGAGATGAGGGGGAAGGCAAAACCAGAAACTTTGCAGGCTCGGACACAGCAAGGAGAGGCCGGTCAGTTTATGGTACTGGGCTGGTAACAGCCGATGTGCTCAAGGTCAAGTTACGACCTTGTGCCTTCTTTCCTGTACAGAAATAAAAACAGATCATATCTAGTACTGTGTACCTTGAGAGGTCAGTATTCAGCCAGCTAGGTCAAACTGACCAGGCTGGGGAAAATCTGGCCAGGCCTGAGAGCGAGGTTAGGGCAACCTGGGGATCTTTAGCACTAGCCACTGCCTCCGGGTCATGTTCAAACGTTGCACGGGGGTAATAGGAGGCACAGCCCACTGCACAACTGCCCCTGCTTTCCAAACATGTTGCAATGTTTAGCTGGGGGTGGACTGACAGTGCCCCCCCCCCCCCCCCAATACTCTCCCAGCCTTCTGCCCATATTAAAATGTTGCACAGGGCCAACAGCCACCCCCCTTATGAGACACCCCTTTCTGCATCTCAGACGTACCCGTCCCACCCCTCTGAGAGGAAGCCTGCGCAGAATTCACTCTTCCCTCCTGCTGGCTTATCCGCCAGGGCTTCTGGCATTGCTGTCAGAGCCACCAGGGATGGAAGAGGAAATCATTCAGCCGGCTCCCGTTAAAGGATTTTGGGGAGCCCTGTGCCCAGCATGGTTGAGATAGGGGAGGAAGGGTAGTAGGTTGTCTGTCCCTCCCAAAATATTTCAATATGAGATGAATCATGGCTGGGAGGCAGAGGGGATCTGACGGTCGGAGCTGGTGGCTCCGGGTTAGCTCTGATTTCCTCGACCTAACAGCCAATCTGATATTCAGCTCATTTTTAACTGGATCAGTGCCGCTGAATATCTGGAAAAAGATAATCAGATGTCTTTAAACACACTGTAGCCACTGAATATTGACCTCCAGGTAGTTATTCAGCTTCTTACAGAAACCCTACCATGGTCCCTTGCAGAAATCGCTGTATGTAATCTGCTTCTTACATGCCTCGGCCTGGGTTTCTGATGGGGACAGGCATATCAAATCTAATATGCATGTATCTGACGTGGAAAGTCCATTTGTGAGTTACTACTGGGGTCCTCTGCTTCTAAATTATGTGAAATCAAGCAAGGAAAAACAATTTCCCAAGTGATTGTTTTAGAAGAGCTGGTACTCTGTATTCAAACGTGGGATGCATCGGTGCTGGCCAATTTCCGACCTGCTCCGTGAACCATGTGAAATGTTAGTTGATGCCTACGAGATCATTTCCTTTTGGGTTCTTTTGTTTTGCAGATTGAATTTCCAGGAACCAAACAGGCCTTCGTAAAGCCCGAGCCTGCACAGAATAGGAATTACTCAGCGGCACCGACGGAGGCGAGCATGCGGCACATCGCAAAAGTGTCCCAAAAGCATTCGCTTTCTTTGTAAGTTCGCCTGCCAGCGCCGTGTGCTGCCGCTAGCTATTGGGTGAGCATATTCCTCCAGGGTTTTCCGATGCTGGCTGCCTGCTCCGTGCACAAAAAAGACAGGAGAATATCGGTTTAGAGGATGCCCCATAGTTCCTCCCCAGATTTTCCATACAGGATCCACTGCTGAGTCATAACAAAGTTACCAGGACCTACCACAGAGGTCGGGAGAACATAGGATAGGTGCATAGGATCCCTGCTTGTGCAGGGAAAGCCAGAGATTGGCGGGGGTGTCTGGCAGTGCACCCAGGTGTAAAATGGGCCTCATATTCCATGTTTCTGTTTCTCATAAGAAGAAAACTTTGAAATCAAGATCAGTTAACCTGAATGAGGTGAAAATGATGCGTTAAGCTTGCAAACCGATTGAAAAGTGCATTGCTGCCCTTTGTACATGCAACTGTCCTAGCTGAGTGACCACTAAGGGGCTTTATCTTACGATCCCCCTACTGTAAAGTTCTCCCCAGTGTTTAAAGAAGCTGCGCTCTGTGCACCAGGTCAGGGTCTGCTGTCCTGCCCTCGTGCTAACATTTAAGGCCGACAAATCTTTCCTGCCTCATGCAAGACTGAAATGATTTGGTCAGCTGTGGCTGCAAGAGATCAGAACTTCAATATTACTGCACTGGAACTGAGAAAAAAGAGGCTCGTAGGCCAACAGAGAGCGGTTCTGATTGGAGCGGAAAGAAAAAGGAAAGAACCAAACCCAAAAGAGTGTCAAGGGAAAATGGGGCAACTCCTGGAGCCCATTAAAAGCATTTATTATCAATCTTACTCTCCCTGCATCTCTCCCCCTTGCCTTTCCATCCTCTGGGCCCTGCTCCTCCCTCCCTGGTGTCCCTTTCTGTCTCTTCAGCTTTCTTCCTTCCCTCTCTCTCTCTCTGAGATTGCTTGTCCCTCTCTCCCCCTTGCCTTTCCATCCTCTGGGCCCTGCTCCTCCCTCCCTGGTGTCCCTTTCTGTCTCTTCAGCTTTCTTCCTTCCCTCTCTCTCTCTCTCTGAGATTGCGTGTCCCTCTCTCCCCCTTCCCTTTCCATCCTCTGGGCCCTGCTCCTCCCTCCCTGGCACTTTCTGTCTCTTCAGCTTTCTTCCTTCCCTCTCTCTCTCTCAGATTGCGTGTCCCTCTCTCCCCCATGCCTTTCCATCCTCTGGGCCCTACTCCTCCCTCCCTGGCACTTTCTGTCTCTTCAGCTTTCTTCCTTCCCTCTCTCTCTCTCTGAGATTGCGTGTCCCTCTCTCCCCCTTCCCTTTCCATCCTCTGGTCCCTGCTCCTCCCTCCCTGGCGTCCCTTTCTGTATCTTCAGCTTTCTTCCTTCCCTCTCTCCCTCTCTCTGAGATTGCGTGTCCCTCTCTCCCCCTTCCCTTTCCATCCTCTGGTCCCTGCTCCTCCCTCCCTGGCGTCCCTTTCTGTATCTTCAGCTTTCTTCCTTCCCTCTCTCCCTCTCTCTGAGATTGCGTGTCCCTCTCTCCCCCTTGCCTTTCCATCCTCTGCGCCCTGCTCCTCCCTCCCTGGTGTCCCTTTCTGTCTCTTCAGCTTTCTTCCTTCCCTCTCTCCCTCTTTCTGAGATTGCGTGTCCCTCTCTCCCCCTTCCCTTTCCATCCTCTGGGCCCTGCTCCTCCCTCCCTGGCACTTTCTGTCTCTTCAGCTTTCTTCCTTCCCTCTCTCCCTCTCTCTGAGATTGCGTGTCCCTCTCTCCCCCTTCCCTTTCCATCCTCTGCGCCCTGCTCCTCCCTCCCTGGTGTCCCTTTCTGTCTCTTCAGCTTTCTTCCTTCCCTCTCTCTCTCTGAGATTGCCTGTCCCTCTCTCCCCCTTCCCTTTCCATCCTCTGGTCCCTGCTCCTCCCTCCCTGGCGTCCCTTTCTGTATCTTCAGCTTTCTTCCTTCCCTCTCTCCCTCTCTCTGAGATTGCGTGTCCCTCTCTCCCCCTTGCCTTTCCATCCTCTGCGCCCTGCTCCTCCCTCCCTGGTGTCCCTTTCTGTCTCTTCAGCTTTCTTCCTTCCCTCTCTCCCTCTCTCTGAGATTGCGTGTCCCTCTCTCCCCCTTCCCTTTCCATCCTCTGGGCCCTGCTCCTCCCTCCCTGGCACTTTCTGTCTCTTCAGCTTTCTTCCTTCCCTCTCTCTCTCTGAGATTGCGTGTCCCTCTCTCCCCCTTCCCTTTCCATCCTCTGGGCCCTGCTCCTCCCTCCCTGGCACTTTCTGTCTCTTCAGCTTTCTTCCTTCCCTCTCTCTCTCTCTCTGAGATTGCGTGTCCCTCTCTCCCCCTTGCCTTTCCATCCTCTGGGCCCTGCTCCTCCCTCCCTGGTGTCCCTTTCTGTCTCTTCAGCTTTCTTCCTTCCCTCTCTCCCTGTCTCTGAGATTGCGTGTCCCTCTCTTCCCCCTTCCCTTTCCATCTTCTGGTCCCTGCTCCTCCCTCCCTGGTGTCCCTTTCTGTCTCTTCAGCTTTCTTCCTTCCCTCTCTCTCTCTGAGATTGCGTGTCCCTCTCTCCCCCTTGCCTCTCCATCCTCTGGGCCCTGCTCCTCCCTCCCTGGCACTTTCTGTCTCTTCAGCTTTCTTCCTTCCCTCTCTCTCTCTCTCTGAGATTGCGTGTCCCTCTCTCCCCCTTGCCTTTCCATCCTCTGGGCCCTGCTCCTCCCTCCCTGGTGTCCCTTTCTGTCTCTTCAGCTTTCTTCCTTCCCTCTCTCCCTGTCTCTGAGATTGCGTGTCCCTCTCTTCCCCCTTCCCTTTCCATCTTCTGGTCCCTGCTCCTCCCTCCCTGGTGTCCCTTTCTGTCTCTTCAGCTTTCTTCCTTCCCTCTCTCTCTCTGAGATTGCGTGTCCCTCTCTCCCCCTTCCCTTTCCATCCTCTGCGCCCTGCTCCTCCCTCCCTGGCGTCCCTTTCTGTATCTTCAGCTTTCTTCCTTCCCTCTCTCTCTCTCTCTCTGAGATTGCGTGTCCCTCTCTCCCCCTTGCCTTTCCATCCTCTGGGCCCTGCTCCTCCCTCCCTGGCGTCCCTTTCTGTATCTTCAGCTTTCTTCCTTCCCTCTCTCCCTCTCTCTGAGATTGCGTGTCCCTCTCTCCCCCTTCCCTTTCCATTCTCTGGGCCCTGCTCCTCCCTCCCTGGTGTCCCTTTCTGTCTCTTCAGCTTTTCTTCCTTCCCTCTCTCTCTCTGAGATTGCCTGTCCCTCTCTCCCCCTTCCCTTTCCATCCTCTGGGCCCTGCTCCTCCCTCCCTGGCGTCCCTTTCTGTATCTTCAGCTTTCTTCCTTCCCTCTCTCTCTCTCTCTCTGAGATTGCGTGTCCCTCTCTCCCCCTTGCCTTTCCATCCTCTGGGCCCTGATCCTCCCTCCCTGGTGTCCCTTTCTGTCTCTTCAGCTTTCTTCCTTCCCTCTCTCTTTCTCTCTCTGAGATTGCCTGTCCCTCTCTTCCCCTTGCCTCTCCATCCTCTGCGCCCTGCTCCTCGCTCCCTGGCACTTTCTGTCTCTTCAGCTTTCTTCCTTCCCTCTCTCTCTCTCTCTGAGATTGCGTGTCCCTCTCTCCCCCTTGCCTTTCCATCCTCTGGGCCCTGCTCCTCCCTCCCTGGCACTTTCTGTCTCTTCAGCTTTCTATCTTCCCTCTCTTTCTCTCTCTGAGATTGCGGGTCCCTCTCTTCCCCTTGCCTATCCAACCTCTGGGCCCTGCTCCTCCCTCCCTGGCACTTTCTGTCTCTTCAGCTTTCTTCCTTCCCTCTCTCTCTCTCTCTCTCTGAGATTGCGTGTCCCTCTCTCCCCCTTGCCTTTCCATCCTCTGGGCCCTGCTCCTCCCTCCCTGGCACTTTCTGTCTCTTCAGCTTTCTTCCTTCCCTCTCTCTCTCTCTCTCTGAGATTGCGGGTCCCTCTCTTCCCCTTGCTTCTCCATCCTCTGGGCCCTGCTCCTCCCTCCCTGGCACTTTCTGTCTCTTCAGCTTTCTTCCTTCCCTCTCTCTCTGAGATTGCGTGTCCCTCTCTCCCCCTTGCCTCTCCATCCTCTGGGCCCTGCTCCTCCCTCTCTGGCGTCCCTTTCTGCTCTTCAGCTTTCTTCCCTCTCTCTCTCTCTCTCTGAGATTGCGTGTCCCTCTCTCCCCCTTGCCTCTCCATCCTCTGGGCCCTGCTCCTCCTTCCCTGGCACTTTCTGTCTCTTCAGCTTTCTTCCTTCCCTCTCTCTCTGAGATTGCGTGTCCCTCTCTCCCCCTTGCCTTTCCATCCTCTGGGCCCTGCTCCTCCCTCCCTGGCACTTTCTGTCTCTTCATCTTTCTTCCTTCCCTCTCTCTCTCCCTCTCTCTGAGATTGCGTGTCCCTCTCTCCCCCTTGCCTTTCTATCCTCTGGGCCCTGCTCCTCCCTCCCTGGCACTTTCTGTCTCTTCAGCTTTCTTCCTTCCCTCTCTCTCTCTCTCTCTGAGATTGCCTGTCCCTCTCTCCCCCTTCCCTTTCCATCCTCTGGGCCCTGCTCCTCCCTCCCTGGCACTTTCTGTCTCTTCAGCTTTCTTCCTTCCCTCTCCCTCTCTCAGATTGCGTGTCCCTCTCTCCCACTTCCCTTTCCATCCTCTGGGCCCTGCTCCTCCCTCCCTGGCACTTTCTGTCTCTTCAGCTTTCTTCCTTCCCTCTCTCTTTCTCTCTCTGAGATTGCCTGTCCCTCTCTCCCCCTTGCCTTTCCATCCTCTGGGCCCTGCTCCTCCCTCCCTGGCACTTTCTGTCTCTTCAGCTTTCTTCCTTCCCTCTCTCTCTCTCTCTCTGAGATTGCGTGTCCCTCTCTCCCCCTTCCCTTTCCATCCTCTGGGCCCTGCTCCTCCCTCCCTGGTGTCCCTTTCTGTCTCTTTAGCTTTCTTCCTTCCCTCTCTCTTTCTCTCTCTGAGATTGCGTGTCCCTCTCTCCCCCATGCCTTTCCATCCTCTGGGCCCTGCTCCTCCCTCCCTGGCACTTTCTGTCTCTTCAGCTTTCTTCCTTCCCTCTCTCTCTCAGATTGCGTGTCCCTCTCTCCCCCTTGCCTTTCCATCCTCTGGGCCCTGCTCCTCCCTCCCTGGCACTTTCTGTCTCTTCAGCTTTCTTCCTTCCCTCTCTCTCTCTCTCTCTCTGAGATTGCGTGTCCCTCTCTCCCCCATGCCTTTCCATCCTCTGGGCCCTGCTCCTCCCTCCCTGGCACTTTCTGTCTCTTCAGCTTTCTTCCTTCCCTCTCTCTCTCTCTCTGAGATTGCGGGTCCCTCTCTTCCCCTTGCCTCTCCATCCTCTGGGCCCTGCTCCTCCCTCCCTGGCACTTTCTGTCTCTTCAGCTTTCTTCCTTCCCTCTCTCTCTGAGATTGCGTGTCCCTCTCTCCCCCTTGCCTCTCCATCCTCTGGGCCCTGCTCCTCCCTCCCTGGCGTCCCTTTCTGTCTCTTCAGCTTTCTTCCCTCTCTCTCTCTCTCTCTGAGATTGCGTGTCCCTCTCTCCCCCTTGCCTCTCCATCCTCTGGGCCCTGCTCCTCCCTCCCTGGCACTTTCTGTCTCTTCAGCTTTCTTCCTTCCCTCTCTCTCTGAGATTGCGTGTCCCTCACTCCCCCTTGCCTTTCCATCTTCTGGGCCCTGCTCCTCCCTCCCTGGCACTTTCTGTCTCTTCAGCTTTCTTCCTTCCCTCTCTCTCAGATTGCGTGTCCCTCTCTCCCCCTTGCCTTTCTATCCTCTGGGCCCTGCTCCTCCCTCCCTGGCACTTTCTGTCTCTTCAGCTTTCTTCCTTCCCTCTCTCTCTCTCTCTCTGAGATTGCCTGTCCCTCTCTCCCCCTTCCCTTTCCATCCTCTGGGCCCTGCTCCTCCCTCCCTGGCACTTTCTGTCTCTTCAGCTTTCTTCCTTCCCTCTCCCTCTCTCAGATTGCGTGTCCCTCTCTCCCACTTCCCTTTCCATCCTCTGGGCCCTGCTCCTCCCTCCCTGGCACTTTCTGTCTCTTCAGCTTTCTATCTTCCCTCTGTTTCTCTCTCTGAGATTGCGTGTCCCTCTCTCCCCCTTGCCTCTCCATCCTCTGGGCCCTGCTCCTCCCTCCCTGGCACTTTCTGTCTCTTCAGCTTTCTTCCTTCCCTCTCTCTCTGAGATTGCGTGTCCCTCTCTCCCCCTTGCCTTTCCATCCTCTGGGCCCTGCTCCTCCCTCCCTGGCACTTTCTGTCTCTACAGCTTTCTTCCTTCCCTCTCTCTCTGAGATTGCGTGTCCCTCTCTCCCCCTTGCCTTTCTATCCTCTGGGCCCTGCTCCTCCCTCCCTGGCACTTTCTGTCTCTTCAGCTTTCTTCCTTCCCTCTCTCTTTCTCTCTCTGAGATTGCCTGTCCCTCTCTCCCCCTTGCCTTTCCATCCTCTGGGCCCTGCTCCTCCCTCCCTGGCACTTTCTGTCTCTTCAGCTTTCTTCCTTCCCTCTCTCTCTCTCTCTCTGAGATTGCGTGTCCCTCTCTCCCCCTTCCCTTTCCATCCTCTGGGCCCTGCTCCTCCCTCCCTGGTGTCCCTTTCTGTCTCTTCAGCTTTCTTCCTTCCCTCTCTCTTTCTCTCTCTGAGATTGCCTGTCCCTCTCTCCCCCTTGCCTTTCCATCCTCTGGGCCCTGCTCCTCCCTCCCTGGCACTTTCTGTCTCTTCAGCTTTCTTCCTTCCCTCTCTCTCTCTCTCTCTGAGATTGCGTGTCCCTCTCTCCCCCTTCCCTTTCCATCCTCTGGGCCCTGCTCCTCCCTCCCTGGTGTCCCTTTCTGTCTCTTTAGCTTTCTTCCTTCCCTCTCTCTTTCTCTCTCTGAGATTGCGTGTCCCTCTCTCCCCCTTGCCTTTCCATCCTCTGGGCCCTGCTCCTCCCTCCCTGGCACTTTCTGTCTCTTCAGCTTTTTTCCTTCCCTCTCTCTCTCTCTCTGAGATTGCGTGTCCCTCTCTCCCCCTTCCCTTTCCATCCTCTGGGCCCTGCTCCTCCCTCCCTGGTGTCCCTTTCTGTCTCTTTAGCTTTCTTCCTTCCCTCTCTCCCTCTCTCTGAGATTGCGTGTCCCTCTCTCCCCCTTGCCTTTCCATCCTCTGGGCCCTGCTCCTCCCTCCCTGGCACTTTCTGTATCTTCAGCTTTCTTCCTTCCCTCTCTCCCTCTCTCTGAGATTGTGTGTCCCTCTCTCCCCCTTGCCTTTCCATCCTCTGGGCCCTGCTCCTCCCTCCCTGGCACTTTCTGTCTCTTCAGCTTTCTTCCTTCCCTCTCTCCCTCTCTCTGAGATTGCGTGTCCCTCTCTCCCCCTTCCCTTTCCATCCTCTGGGCCCTGATCCTCCCTCCCTGGTGTCCCTTTCTGTCTCTTTAGCTTTCTTCCTTCCCTCTCTCTCTCTCTGAGATTGCTGATTACCACATTCTCTGTGCCTGACCAAAGCAACCTGCCTGCACTTTCCTCCATCCCGCCATCTTTTCATAGTCTTTCGGTTCTTCCCGCTTTTTGGGGCAGGGACCTCCTTTGTGCGTCTGCGTAACTTCTTCCATTCCCCCCGTCCCTGGACTGCTTCTCTCGCACAGCTCCGTGGACACAATCAGCTTTGTGCACAAATAGGAACAGATTACGGAAACCAGGATATTTTCTATCCTAAGTCATCTCTTGGTCAGGCCTTCCTCGCAGGTGTCATTAACTAAAGCAACCCCGCCAGTCCAGGAATAAAGAGGATGGCTCATGAAGGGATGGAGAGGGCACTTCTGCTTTCAGTGGAAAATATTAATGCTGCTCTGAAGCAGAACAAATCTTAGGGAATTTGAAAGACTTTAGCAGCAGCCGTTTAAAAACTTGAATAGGTGATTGAGTTAATGGATGAGGATCTCACTGTAGTAGAAAACCATAAAAAGAAATCCATACTGCCGTGGGTTCCTACATTTATAAATATAAAGAAAGAAACAACCGTTAAATGACTATGTTAATTACACTTTCCCAATAAACAAGAATATACGCCTGACATTTAACCAGGAGCTGAGGCTTTTGAATAACAGCAGCAAGAAAAGTGCTGTGGACAGTGGTATCAGTGGCCATTGGTTGCACTACGTAGAGCTACAGAAAAGTCTTCACAGTCAGAATCTAGGGTGTGCAGTCGCCGGACGCTACAGGCCACTGCCCAGCCATGCAGCTGAAACAAAACGTGCTGGATGCTGCAGGAAAGAGCATGGAAATGTGCATTATAACAACATTCAAAGGTGAACTTTAAAAGCGTGGCACGTGCCAAAACCAGGAGATGCCCGCACAAGTCGGGCTCGCATGTCGAGGGGATTTCATAAGTGAGGACCCTTGGCTCGAGGTGGAGCTGGCGCTGTCTCTGGAGGAGAATAAAGAAGGCTCATAGCTCCATCCCCACAGGTCCCCACCGTCGGGAGGCGAGGCCGGGTGGAGCTTTGCCAGTACCAGCCCACGTTCCACGCAGGTTGAGCCCTTGGGTGCCGGGGCCTCTGCGTGGATGATCCCGTGGAGCATGGCCAGGCGAGGAAGGCAGCAGACAGGTGCCGGAGGTCCTAGGCAGGCGGCGAAAGACAGCAGCAGATCCGGTCCGGAGGTCAGAGGCAGGCGGCTGAAGTTGTAGTCAGGAGCAATGCAGGTCAAGAGCTAAGGTCCGTCCGAGGAGCGAGGAGCAAGAACAGGAGCTGGGATGGGAACCGGAAGACAGGAACAAGGTGAGCAATGCCGGAGCAGCGCCAGGAATAAGCGAGGAGATCTGCTGCCAAGGCAAGCTCTGAGTGCCCAGAGCGGCTGATGTCATCGTTAGGGGCCGCGGGAGCTTTCCCCACCTCGGCCCCTTTAAATCTCAGCCAGTGGCGCGCGTGTGCCCCTAGGGGTAGAGGGCCGAGGAAGATGGCGGTGGCAGCAGCGTAACCCGCGCGGCTGCGGCCGCAGGAGAAAAAGAGAGGCAGCGCAGGCCGGTAGGAGGAAATGCGGGAGGAGCGGCGGTGGCACCAGAGAGAGAGGCCAAGGTCGGGGCCCGGCGTGGGAGGGTAGGTGGTCCTGGCCTCTGGCCTCCGCGGCTGGGAGTCGTAAGACCGGGAGACGCGCATACCAGCCGCTGAGCTCACAAAGAAAACGTTTCCCAAAAGATGTGGGACGAGGTCTGAGTGGGCATTCCAGGGATTTAGCTTGAAATTTGTGCGTACGCACTTACGCAGACTGGGGTCCCCTTACTTCTGCAACGGATGACGTGTAAGAAGTAAAACAAAAAACCTAGAAGGTTCAGTGGGGTTTTAAGGGTCGGGGTAGTGGGGGAAGGGAGGCTTTAAAGCTAGGAGGGTTTCAAAGTCGTATCCCTTAACTGGGCGAACTGGGAATGAACTCGAAAAACTATCAATGGCGTCGGCGTGCGTCCCTATAAACATT
Organism: Rhinatrema bivittatum; assembly: GCF_901001135.1. Classification (NCBI taxonomy): domain Eukaryota; kingdom Metazoa; phylum Chordata; class Amphibia; order Gymnophiona; family Rhinatrematidae; genus Rhinatrema; species Rhinatrema bivittatum. The sequence continues at coordinate 479,997,890 of NC_042618.1, forward strand.
TCCCCACTTATACGGTAGAAGCGGGACTTGTGCGCACAAAACGTGCGTCCACCTAAAATTGAGTGTACATGTGTGCGCCTGAAGGCTGCTTTATAATGTGTCCGCCTGTACGCGCGTTTGTTATAAAACGACCGCGTCCATGGGCACGGGCCGACGAACGCAGGCACATGTGCGCCTCTTCAAAAGTTACCGTCACTGTGCATACAAGGGAATCGTTCTTTTGGGAATTATTGCATATTAAGACACTCTACCTCTGAAGAAAGTTATAATGGTTTATAGTTAAATGCTTTTATTACATTTTCAAACAACAGACATAGCAAAGTGAAAAAGTACGAACACTGGTGGACTCTTACCAGTGCCCCTCTTTCTTTTAATCGTCTCCCCCAGCATCCTCCCTCCTCCCCCAGGCCTCGAGAAAGCACAATAACCGTCATGGGTCAAGGATCAGAAAAGAAAAGGCCCTTAAAGATCATTCAGAATCCCACTTTGAACGTTATCAGGTAAGGACCGAATATAAAGGTCCCAGCTCCATAGAAAAGTCTCTCTCTCTTCTTCAGGCAATCCACAAAGAGTGTACCAAGTTCTGCCGTTGAGGATCATCCTTCATCCAGCATTGTAAAAGACATTTTTTGCCGAGCAACAGACCCTGACGCAAGCACAATTTCGCTAATTTCTGAGCAGCAGCAATGCCAGTCGGGAACAGAGGGGCAACCTTACCCTCGTCACTTTTAAGCATAAAGAAGGATCTAGGATGCCCCAGCATTCCTGGGTGTTCTTCACACTTCTTACACATTTCCGAATCAGTAACATACATCTTCCAGGCTAAGGGCTCTGGAAGGTAATACCTCCGAAGACATTTGTAGCGTGTTTCTCGGAGGTCCATCTTACACGTAAGAGGACGCATTCTCTGGAAACGTTGTACATACTGGCTCTCTGTGAAAGAAAGAGCAAGGTCCTGCACCCACCCTGAATCTCTTTCCGCTATTGCGATGGAAACTCTGTTCCCCTCTAGCTTTTTATACAAAAAGGAAATCGTATGACGGACTGGTTCTGACAAAAACTATATGCTCATGTGTCCAATCTGTAACCCCCTAGTGTCGCACTTGAAAACATTGAAAATGATGCTTTTTGTCTAAAGCAAACTCCGTTTGCAGATCTGGAAACGATTTAATATTTCCAGTCTTATCTAACAGGTGAACTATCAGCCTCAGACCCTTAGTCGCCCAAATGGCAAACACCCGGCTCGGTAAACCCGGCAGGAACTGAGCATTCCCAGATAGAGGCAGAAATTGGGAAACATAGTATCGCAACTGAAGTGTGGAACACACATATCTCCAAGTCAGCATACGAGGAGCAACCAGCACACTCATAATAAAAACTTTTTAAAATATATCCAAAGCAAGAAACCTGTGAGGGAGTCGGTTGGACCATTAGATGACAGAGGGGTTAAAGGGGCTCTTAGGGAAGATAAGGCCATTGCAGAAACACTAAATGAATTCTTTGCCTCCGTGTTTACTAATGAGGATGTTGGGGAGATACCAGTTCCGGAGATGGTTTTTAGGGGAGATGAGTCAGACGAACTGAACGAAATCACTGTGAACCTGGAAGATGTAGTAGGCCAGATTGACAAACTAAAGAGTAGCAAATCACCTGGACCAGATGGTATGCATCCTAGGGTTCTGAAGGAACTAAAAAATGAAATTTCTGATCTATTAGTTAAAATTTGTAACCTATCATTAAAATCATCCATTGTACCTGAAGACTGGAGGGTGGCCAATGTAACCCCAATATTTAAAAAAGGCTCCAGGGGCGATCCAGGTAACTATGGACCAGTGAGCCTGACTTCAGTGCCGGGAAAAATAGTGGAAACTATTCTCAAGAACAAAATTGTAAAGCATATAGAAAGACATGATTTAATGGAACATAGTCAACATGGATTTACCCAAGGGAAGTCTTGCCTAACAAATCTGCTTCATTTTTTTGAAGGGGTTAATAAACATGTGGATAAAGGTGAACTGGTAGATGTAGTGTATTTGGATTTTCAGAAGGCGTTTGACAAAGTCCCTCATGAGAGGCTTCTACGAAAACTAAAAAGTCATGGGATAGGAGGCGATGTCCTTTCGTGGATTACAAGCTGGTTAAAAGACAGGAAACAGAGTAGGATTAAATGGTCAATTTTCTCAGTGGAAAAGGGTAAACAGTGGAGTGCCTCAGGGATCTGTACTTGGACTGATGCTTTTCAATATATATATAAATGATCTGGAAAGGAATACGAGGAGTGAGCTTATCAAATTTGCAGATGATACAAAATTATTCAGAGTAGTTAAATCACAAGCAGACTGTGAAACTTTGCAGGAGGACCTTGCAAGACTTGAAGATTGGGCATCCAAATGGCAGATGAAATTTAATGTGGACAAGTGCAAGGTGTTGCATATAGGGAAAAGTAACCATTGCTGTAGTTACACGATGTTAGGTTCCATATTAGGAGCTACCACCCAGGAAAAAGATCTAGGCATCATAGTGGATAATACTTTAAAATCGTCGGCTCAGTGTGCTGCGGCAGTCAAAAAAGCAAACAGAATGTTAGGAATTATTAGGAAGGGAATGGTTAATAAAACGGAAAATGTCATAATGCCTCTGTATCGCTCCATGGTGAGACCACACCTTGAATACTGCGTACAATTCTGGTCGCCGCAAATCAAAAAAGATATAGTTGCGATGGAGAAGGTACAGAGAAGGGCAACCAAAATGATAAAGGGGATGGAACAGCTTCCCTATGAGGAAAGGCTGAAGAGATTAGGGCTGTTCAGCTTGGAGAAGAGACGGCTGAGGGGGGATATGATAGAGGTCTTTAAGATCATGAGAGGTCTTGAACGAGTAGATGTGACTCGGTTATTTTCACTTTCGAATAATAGAAGGACTAGGGGGCATTCCTTGAAGTTAGCAAGTAGCACATTTAAGACTAATCGGAGAAAATTCTTTTTCACTCAACGCACAATAAAGCTCTGGAATTTGTTGCCAGAGGATGTGGTTAGTGCAGTTAGTGTAGCTCTGTTTAAAAAAGGTTTGGATAAGTTCTAGGAGGAGAAGTCCATTAATGGCTATTAATCAATTTTACTTAGGGAATAGCCACTGCTATTAATTGCAACAGTCTTCAACATACACCAATATAAGGGAAATGCTTGTGTAATGGTGATTTTTCTGTACGGTGGCTATATTCAAGGACAACCAATTTGTGGCTGTCCTTTTTATTCGCCCCGTCTATTACTCTTTATTAGCGTAATTTTGTGATGATATAATTTTTCTATGACATCAAAATGAGGCGTCGTCCACATACAGAAGTATGGTAACTACAAACTTGAAGATATACCAGCCACTGTGTACCCAGTAAGGACGCAGTAGCCACCCCTCCTGTAGCCCCTGAAGCAGGCACACCCGTGCCGAAACATGGCCCATGTCGGGCAAGCAGATGCGATCCTGTAAGAAGAAATAGAGACAGATGCCTCGATAAGTATTCAATCACTAACCAACGGGTCGCCTCAGCGAACAGGGAGTTGGGGTTTTATCAAAAAGAAAAAATTGTCATAGAAAAATTATATCATCACAAAATTACGGTAATAAAGAGTAATAGACGGGGTGAATAAAAAGGACAGCCACAAATTGGTTGTCCTTGAATATAGCCACCGTACAGAAAAATCACCATTACACAAGCATTTCCCTTATATTGGTGTATGTTGAAGAATTATTACTGAAAGGGAAGAGGTTGGTTGATGTATAGTGAACACTAGTATTAATTGCATCAGTAGCATGGGATCTTCTTAGTGTTTGGGTAATTGCCAGGTTCTTATGGCCTGGATTGGCCTCTGTTGGAAAAAGGGAGGCTGGGCTTGATGGACCCTTGGTCTGACCCAGTATGGCGAGTTCTTATGTTCTTATGTTCTTACTATGCCGAATGTTATCTGGTAACGCAGCACTGCTCCCGGACTCCAAGAGCCAAGGAGGCTCCGTTTCATAGCCAAAGGCGTATAAAAGTGAGTCACAAGGAGCCACTCAGCCACATGTTATACATCTTCTCCCACTTGCCCGTTAGATTTGCCAGTGCAATGCGTGGTTTGCCATTCCGCCAGAGGAAACCCCGCATCAGTCTGTGTATCTGCCGGACATCTCGCCTTGTAAGACAGCAAGGTAAAGTTTGAAAGAAATATAACTATTCTACGGCCAGTGATAGCGGGAAGTCCTTCCAATTAGTCAATAAAGACTTTGTGGTGCCTAACAGTTTATGAAAATTAACTTTATACATTAGCCCTGGATCGTTATGCGATATGATCCCCAAATACACCAGCGAGTCCTCAACCCAACGCAAAGGGAAATCTGTGCCCCAAAGATTGCCTGAGAAAGCGGCAAAGCTTCCGATTTCTCCAGATTTAGTTTCAGGCTTGCTGACTGCCCCTATTGACAAATTTCTTCTAATAAAGATGCCAGAGAGACTATTGGATTGGCTAAATGCAGAAGAATGTCATCTGCATAGACTGCAGGTTTCAATTCTGAAGGAGAAGCACTTCCTATACAAATGCCCTGAATATTCCCATTTGCCCGGACACGACATAGCAGGGGATCCAGTGCCAGTGTGAAAAGCAAGGGGCACAGTGGGCATCCCTGCCTAGTCCCACAGGCCAAAGGGAAGCATTCAGAGAGGTGGCCATTAAGAACATAAGAACTCGCCACACTGGGTCAGACCAAGGGTCCATCAAGCCCAGCATCCTGTTTCCAACAGAGGCCAAAACCAGGCCACAAAAACCTGGTAATTACCCAAACACTAAGTCTATTCCATGTAACCATTGCTAATGGCAGTGGCTATTCTCTAAGGGAGCGGATTTTAAGAGCCCTGCTCGCCGGTGAGCCTATTTTACATAGGCTCACCGGCGCGCGCAGAGCCCCGGGACTCGCGTAAGTCCCGGGGTTTTCGGAGGGGGGGCGTGTCAGGGGCGTGTCAGGGGCGGGACCGAGCGCAGCGCCGTTTTGGGGGCATGTCGGGAGCGTTTCGGGGGCGGGTCCGGGGGCGTGGTTATGGCCCAGGGCGGTCCGGGGGCGTGGCTGCGCCCTCCGGACCCGCCCCCAGGTCGCGTCCCGGCGCGCTAGCGGCCCGCTGGCGCGCGGGAATTTACGCCTCCCTCTGGGAGGCGTAAATCCCCCGACAAAGGTAAGGATGGGGTTTAGACAGGGCCGGGCGGGTGGGTTAGGTAGGGGAAGGGAGGGGAAGGTGAGGGGAGGGCAAAAGAAAGTTCCCTCCGAGGCCGCTCCGATTTCGGAGCGGCCTCGGAGGGAACGGAGGTAGGCTGCGCGGCTCGGCGCGCGCCGGCTATACAGAATCCATAGCCTTGCGTGCGCTGATCCCGGATTTTAGCGGATATGCACGGCTCCGCGCGTATCTACTAAAATCCAGCGTACTTTTGCTGGCGCCTGATGCGCCAGCAAAAGTACGCCAAATCGCGCGGTCTGAAAATCTACCCCTAAGTGAACTTAATAGCAGGTAATGGACTTCTCCTCTAAGAACTTATCCAATCCTTTTTTAAACACAGCTACTCTAACTGCACGAACCACATCCTCTGGCAACAAATTCCAGAGTTTAATTGTGCGTTGAGTGAAGAAGAACTTTCTCCGATTAGTTTTAAATGTGCCCCATGCTAACTTCATGGAGTGTCCCCCTAGTCTTTCTACTTATCCTGAAAGAGTAAATAACCGATTCACATCTACCCGTTCTAGACCTCTCATGATTTTAAACACCTCTATCATATCCCCCCTCAGCCGTCTCTTCTCCAAGCTGAAAAGCCTAACCTCTTTCAGCCTTTCCTCATAGGGGAGTTGTTCCATCCCCTTTATCATTTTGGTAGCCCTTCTCTGTACCTTCTCCATCGCAATTATATCTTTTTTGAGATGCGGCGACCGTGGTGTCCATGGGCGTGGTTCCGGCCCGGGGGCGTTCCGGGGGCGTGACAGCGGCCCCTGGACCAGCCTCCGGACCGGAACATGAAGCACGGCAGCCGGCCCGGCGCGTGCAAAGTTACGCCTGCTTCTAGCAGGCGTAACTTTCATGATAGAGGTAGGGGGGAGGTTTAGATAGGGCTGGGGGGGTGGGTTAGGTAGGGGAAGGTGGGGGGAGGGCGAAGGAAAGTTCCATCCGAGGCCGCTCCGATTTCGGAGCGGCCTCGGAGGGAACAGAGGCAGGCTGCGTGGCTCAGCGCGCGCAGGCTGCCGATTTTGGGCAGCCTTGTGCGTGCCAACCCCGGATTTTAATGGAGACGCGCGGCTACGCGCGTCTCCATTGAAATCCCGCGTACTCTTGTTCACGCCTGGTGCCAGAATTGCACACCTTGTGAGGATTATTTAAACCATCCATCTGCTAACTGAACCTCTTTTGGGTTTTTAGGCTGCCAGAAGCCGAGAAAAGGTTCTTGTGGGTCTATCGCTCGCACTGCAGCCACAAAAACAGCTTCCTTCCCCTGGTACTGGGGAGCGCGCCTGGCTGGGACCCAAACACCGTGTCAGTGATGCAGGAGCTCCTGAGGGACTGGGTGTTCTCGGACCCGCTGGAGGCGCTTGGTCTTCTGACTGCAAGGTAAGGAGGAAGTGAGAGAGGAAATCTTTACAGCTGGATGCCTCCGCTGGCTTAAAGCACCCATTCAGGGTTCTTTCCTTTTCCCTTCCTTTGCCTTTCCTTTTTTATTTGTTTCTTTTAATTTCTTTAAAATGAAAAAAAACAAACCAAACAAACAAATAACAAATAAAATTTAAAAAGCAAAACAAAAAAGAAAAGTAAAAAGAAAATGTAGGATCCGCAAGCAGCAGCAATCCACGGCCAAGCCCTCTCCTGAGAATGTCTTCATGGGGAGAGGCCGTCTCCGAGCCCTCCTGCCACGGGCGCTGCCGTCCTGGGAGGAGCGTTTTCAACACGACGGTGAGAGGGTCCCGGGGGCTGGAGCGCACTCTCTGTTTGGCAGAGCTGGTGTTCTTTTTTTTTGTTTTAAACAAAATGAAATAAAATGGGAAATGTTCCTTTGCAAAGAAGGTGCACCCCTTCAATGGAGTGGCCCAGCCATGTGGATGAGAAGGAGGACGCTGCTTCCCAGTGATGAGGAATGGACTTTGCATCCATCTGCTCGCTTGTGGCAGAAAATGATTCTCCTGGGAACGAGTCCTGCCACTCACATCCATTCCTATTGCAGCGTTGGTGGCAGAATGGATCCTTCTTGTATTTGCAACGTGAGAGAGCATGAATAATTTCAATTCAATACACACCGAGCCTGCTCGCCTCTTCAGTTGGGTTCCAGCACCGTGAGTCATTCATTTCAATATCATCTGCAATCCAGAAGGATTAGGAAGCACAGGAATCAGTAGAAATTTGTAAAAAAAAAAAAAATAATTCAAGAGCAAATCAGTTGCAATAAATGTGGTTTGTTGCAATGCGGCAGATTAAGGTCTCCCTCACCCTCGGAAACCCTCTCACCTCACCTTGTACAGCGCACTCTGTGGGTTTGGTCATCGGATGCAATTCTCGGAGGCCCTCCCTCTGGTTTCCCTCCTCCGCGCCTTTCAGCAGGAGATTTCGTGCGTGGGAGGAACTCCCCTGAATCCTTTCCCCCCGTTTCATTCTTTACATTCGGATTCTTCAAAAGAAAAAATAACCAGATCTTCTCTTCTTCTGGAGCAAGTTTGTAAGTGGAAAATGTCTGAAGTAAGGGAAAGAAACGACTTGCGCCCGAGCTTCCCGCACACAGGTGCTCCTTCAGCGTTCAGCTAGAAATGCAGAGAGCGCCGGGTGCGCTACCTTTCCGCTTTAATCGCTAACGAAAAGAAACGACTTGCGCCCGAGCTTCCCGCTTGCAGGTGCTCCTTCAGCGTTCAGCTAGAAATGCAGAGAGCGCCGGGTGCGCTACCTTTCCGCTTTAATCGCTAACGAAAAGAAACGACTTGCGCCCGAGCTTCCTGCACGCAGGTGCTCCTTCAGCGTTCAGCTATAAATGCACAGAGCGCCGGGTGCGCTACCTTTCCGCTTTAATCGCTAACGAAAAGAAACGACTTGCGCCCGAGCTTCCTGCACGCAGGTGCTCCTTCAGCGTTCAGCTAGAAATGCAGAGAGCGCCGGGTGCGCTACCTTTCCGCTTTAATCGCTAACGAAAAGAAACGACTTGCGCCCGAGCTTCCTGAACGCAGGTGCTCCTTCAGCGTTCAGCTATAAATGCACAGAGCGCTGGGTGCGCTACCTTTCCGCTTTAATTGCTAACGAAAAGAAACAACTTGCGCCCGAGCTTCCTGCACGCAGGTGCTCCTTCAGCGTTCAGCTAGAAATGCAGAGAGCGCCGGGTGCGCTACCTTTCCGCTTTAATCGCTAACTGAAAGAAACGACTTGCGCCCGAGCTTCCCGCACGCAGGTGCTCCTTCAGCGTTCAGCTAGAAATGCAGAGAGCGCCGGGTGCGCTACCTTTCCGCTTTAATCGCTAACAGAAAGAAACGACTTGCGCCCGAGCTTCCCGCACACAGGTGCTCCTTCAGCGTTCAGCTATAAATGCAGGGAGCGCCGGGTGCGCTACCTTTCCGCTTTAATCGCTAACGAGTTTCCGATATGATGCATTTCTCAGACATTAGCATGCAAGTGGAGTCTACGATAATAGAAGGCGATGCGGTTTTTATCTTAACCAATAAAAACCAATCATCTTATTTTATTTGTTTCTATCTTGTTTTTTATTTCTGTGCATTCAAGTGGACTAACATGGCACCCACACGACCTCTTCAGATTCAATGCTAAAAGTCGCTAAGGCTGATTAAAGTCTGTTACAGGAATAACATTATTTACATTTTAAGAAAAAGTTACGGTGAGGCAGAGCAGGACACATTTACTCTAGAGAAGAAGGTATCTGAATAGGCCCCACCTGCTGCCCATGGAAGCTGCCACTGCCCTGCTGGTCACTTGCTGGATGTCCTGTCTGCCAGGCTTCATGCCAGCCCCCTTATATTTTTATGAGTGTCTGCTTCTTGTGGAGACGATGGGCAGAAAAAAACATAGATGAAAGCAGTTATCCCACACGGGAGCAGCAAAACGCCTTTTTGATTGGACGTAAGACCAAGTCAACCAAACTTCTCCCCCTTCCTCTGTACGTCTGTCCCACACTGCCCCCACACACCCCCTCTTTCTCTCTCTCTATCCCCCAGAATCCCGCTTCTCCCCCCCGCCCCCATACTGATCACTGGCAGGATGCAGAGAGCCAGGGCGTTCTCTCCCCTTCTCCGCTACCTGCTGGCCTGGCCCAGAGCTGCAGAGGTGAAGGACGCAGCTGACGCACCTCTGTTCTCCTCTTCCTGTCACCAGATCTCCCATGGTGATTCTGCACTGCACCGCCACTTACCTGGATAAGTCCGTCATTATCCGCAAACTGTGTTTTTCACAAGTTGTTTTCTATTACAGGTTTTAAGTGCCGGTGCAGTAGCGCTGGAAACCTAACTCCATCTCTGACCCTGGGGTTAATTTTCCAGTGCTAAGAAAATCTTGGCTGAGCCAACGCAGCGGTCTGCGTCAGGGAGTACTGTTTCCTGCCCTCATTTCAGAGGATTTCCATGCGAGGGCGCGAGCAGGACTACCATTTAGGATCGCATATTTTGTACGTGCAAAACTCCTTGCTGCATCGGCAGTAAAGTTTACACTCATGAGCGTTCAAGTGCAGGCAGAGATGTGCCTTGTCCAGAATGTACCTTCCTTCATCGGCCTATGGGTTTGCCTGGGGCTGAAACACTTTGCACCCTCAATATAAAGTGCATTTTTGTGATCCATAAGGATTGAAATCAGAAAGGTGGCTCCTTCCAGTAGGTGTCTGCATTCTTCCAAGGCTCACTTGGCGGCAAGGAGTTCTCGGATTCCCACATCCTAGCTGTGGTCCAAGGAGAGGACGTTTGGAAAAGGTAAGCACATGGGTGGAGCCGAGAATCCAGATCGAGTCTTTGAGACAAGACTGTACTTGCTCCAACCTCGCAGACATCTACTTGTAAGACGAAAGGCTTGGCTGGATCAGGGTGACCCAAGATTCGAGCTGATGCAAAGAGTTGCATCAGTTCCTCAACAGCCCGCTGAGCTTGAGGATGCCAAGTACTTATCCGGATAAGGAGCAGCAACCTGTGACAGATAGCTGGATAAGGCAGTCCTTATCTGGATAAGTAGCAGCAACCTGTAACAGATAGCTGGATAAGGCAGTCCTTATCTGGATAAGTAGCAGCAACCTGTGACAGATAGCTGGATAAGGCAGTCCTTATCTGGATAAGTAGCAGCAACCTGTGACAGATAGCTGGATAAGGCAGTCCTTATCTGGATAAGTAGCAGCAACCTGTGACAGATAGCTGGATAAGGCAGTCCTTATCTGGATAAGTAGCAGCAACCTGTGACAGATAGCTGGATAAGGCAGTCCTTATCTGGATAAGTAGCAGCAACCTGTGACAGATAGCTGGATAAGGCAGTCCTTATCTGGATAAGTAGCAGCAACCTGTGACAGATAGCTGGATAAGGCAGTCCTTATCTGGATAAGTAGCAGCAACCTGTGACATAGCTGGATAAGGCAGTCCTTATCTGGATAAGTAGCAGCAACCTGTGACATAGCTGGATAAGGCAGTCCTTATCTGGATAAGTAGCAGCAACCTGTAACAGATAGCTGGATAAGGCAGTCCTTATCTGGATAAGTAGCAGCAACCTGTGACAGATAGCTGGATAAGGCAGTCCTTATCTGGATAAGTAGCAGCAACCTGTGACAGATAGCTGGATAAGGCAGTCCTTATCTGGATAAGTAGCAGCAACCTGTGACATAGCTGGATAAGGCAGTCCTTATCTGGATAAGTAGCAGCAACCTGTAACAGATAGCTGGATAAGGCAGTCCTTATCTGGATAAGTAGCAGCAACCTGTGACAGATAGCTAGATAAGGCAGTCCTTATCTGGATAAGTAGCAGCAACCTGTGACATAGCTGGATAAGGCAGTCCTTATCTGGATAAGTAGCAGCAACCTGTAACAGATAGCTGGATAAGGCAGTCCTTATCTGGATAAGTAGCAGCAACCTGTGACAGATAGCTGGATAAGGCAGTCCTTATCTGGATAAGTAGCAGCAACCTGTGACAGATAGCTGGATAAGGCAGTCCTTATCTGGATAAGTAGCAGCAACCTGTGACATAGCTGGATAAGGCAGTCCTTATCTGGATAAGTAGCAGCAACCTGTGACAGATAGCTGGATAAGGCAGTCCTTATCTGGATAAGTAGCAGCAACCTGTGACAGATAGCTGGATAAGGCAGTCCTTATCTGGATAAGTAGCAGCAACCTGTGACAGATAGCTGGATAAGGCAGTCCTTATCTGGATAAGTAGCAGCAACCTGTGACATAGCTGGATAAGGCAGTCCTTATCTGGATAAGTAGCAGCAAACCTGTGACAGATAGCTGGATAAGGCAGTCCTTATCTGGATAAGTAGCAGCAACCTGTGACATAGCTGGATAAGGCAGTCCTTATCTGGATAAGTAGCAGCAACCTGTGACAGATAGCTGGATAAGGAAGTACGTATCCGGGTAAGTAGTAGCGGCTGCTGCTGCACAATGTGCCTGTCAGAGACGGCCCCCACGTCCTTCCTGAGTTAAAATGTGCATTTGGCCTGGGCGAAGCACACATTTTACATAGAGGCGCTTTTGTTAACTCCTCATGCATTAATATAGCATTGCCTTACTGTATTGGGAGTTTAAAAAAAATGAATCTGGTGGTTAAAAATGTGCCCTGAAAACCAGCGTACAGTTTCTTAATGCCCAGATTAATCATCAGCTGCCAGTGGGCATGTTCTTCAGTTTCTTATCATCCTGTGTCTTATGCATCATTACAACAGTTTTCCTCTGAGTAGGCTCCTCTACTTTATGATAAAGGCCCCGTTATACCAGGCTATAGGATTGTCACAAACACAGTTAAGAGTGATCTGATGGAGAAAATTCATCTGGACATACTTTTGTTCCAAACAGTTCCTGCCCAGATGTTTTCAAATGGGACATGATTCCAAACTCTCAGGGCATCCATGGATTAGGAAATCTTTTGAAGTAATTTCAAGGGGTTTTTTGTAGGTCTCCCTACACAAAGATTGTAAGACTTATGTCTTAGCCTGTCCACTATGCACTCGAACTAAGGTCTATCGTGCTAAACCTTAGGTGAATTGCACCCACTCCCAGTTCCTTCTCTCCATAGACTTCATCGTAGACCTTACGATTTCGGATGACTGTACTGCTGTCTTGGTGGTGGTGGAGCATCTTTCCAGAATGGTGCACTTCATTCCCATCTCTAAGCTGGCCCCTCAATTGGCCATCATCTTCATTAGGGAGGTGATCTGTTTTTACATCAAATCCCTACTACTATCATATCGGATTGAGATCTCCAATTCATTGCCAGATTCTGGAGGGCCTTTTTTAAAGATTTGGGTATCAATTTCCAACTTTTGTCAGGATACCATCCTCAGACAAATCGCCTTACAGAGAGGACCAACTGAGATCTTGAAACGTTTTGTCCCTGTTCTTCAGAAGGATTGGCCAGGTAGCTCCCTTCGGCTGAGTTTGCTCACAATAATCATGTTAAATCCACGGAGGTCTCACCATTCTTCGCAGTATACAGCTGACACTCTGTTTACCTCCTGCTGCTCCAGTTACTGAAATTCCTGCGGCTGATGACTTGCTGAAACACTTATAGAAAACCCAGGTACAGGTGTGCAATAATTTGAAGAAAACCGTGAACCGGCAGAATAAATTCACTGACTGTAACCATAGACGTGAACCCCAGTTGCAGGTCAACAATAAGGTCTGGCTATCTACAAAGAATCTATCTTTTTATCTCATTAATATACTGTTTCAGTTCAAAACGGTTTATAGATAAAACATACATAAAAATATAACAAAATAATTAATATTTCCAATAAAACAAATAAAAGTCTAAAACAATACAAAATAAAAACAGAACATAAAATTTAAAACCAAGAAAACAAGAAAACAGAGCTCCCTTGTGCCAAACTCAATCCCAGGTACAAGGAGCCAATATTAACAAAATCAACCCAATAACCATATGCCTTCAGCTTTCCAACTCTCTTAAGATACCATATTTCTTTTATGTCTCCTTGTTAAAGCTGGCCATACCGGATCCTTTCAATAGACAAGGAATGGGTACTTGCCAGGTTCTTATGGCCTGGATTGGCCACTGTTGGAAACAGGATGCTGGGCTTGATGGACCCTTGGTCTGACCCAGTATGGCATGTTCTCATGTAATGCCTCCGGATCCATTTCTGGTTGATGGCAAGCCTGAATTTTTCAGGAGATTCAGAACTCTAGAGTGTCCTGTAACAACTCTCTATCCAGTTCTCCCAGCCCTGTGCCTCTCATTCCCCCCTGGTGGCCATCTTGTTTCCTATATAGAGTTGTATTTATACTGAAGCAGTCTCTTCAATCAGTTGCCAGTCCTCATCCCTGGATCTGTTTCTGTATCCAGAACGTTTCTTTGTCTCCAGATTCCTAATCTATTTCCCTTCCTGGGTTCCTGGAGAGTTCTCACTCTCTCCCAGGCCTCTTGTTCCTCGTTCATCTCAGGGCCTGCCCCAGTTTCTCAGGCCTTCCAGGCTACCAGCACCCCGGCATGGGTCAGAAATGAGCAGGTGGCCCCAGAAACGGTTTAACTCTTCGGACGCTTGGCTGCTCACTTCTGGGGCAGCCCATGGAGAAGAACCATCAGCAAACCCCACTTCTGTCCCCAGAAGCAGAGGAGGAGGGCTTGGCCCGGGGCACGGCAGTGCCGCTGCTTGATTTCCTATCCCTGAGCCGGTATGGGAGGGTGAGTGAGGAGATCGAGAGAGGGGAGGAAACGAAGGAGAGTGAGGGTCCATGGTGGTGGGGAAGAGAAGTGACTGAGGGAGAATGAGGGGAACGTGGTGAGGGGGCAGTTTGCTCATACTTTCTGTTTGAATATTGATGCAAAGTCCGGGGTGAAGTGCAGGGATATTGCCCTCATAGAGGCCTCCAGCCTTTTTGGGACACCCATCCCCCTCCTCGCAAGGCCTAAGCTATAATAGCTGTCTCTCTCTTTCTTACTCCTTCCGCTGGCTGAACTCCCGGCAACATCAGCTTCCTCACCTGAAGCCAGTGCGGCTTCTTAGTGCTAAAGGGGTCCCTGATCTGGAACCCATAGGCAGGAGCCCTCCCTGGCTCACCACCCATGTCTGTTTGTCCTGCCGAAACAGCCCGTGTGGAAGGCACTGTGGGGCGGGGGGAGGGGCTGCAACAGCAGGGAAGGACCAAGCTGCTCCCCCAGCCGGGGGCTATACCCAGAGGTCTGGACAAGGCTGGCTCGTGTGCGCTGCATCGGGAGGAAGGTTTGCGCGCGCCTTATTACACGGGCCTGTGAATGTGAAACGTGACTCGTCTGGGCCCCAAGGCAGGACACGGGGACAGTGACAAGTGAGTGCGGCCGTCAGAGAGGGAAGAGCCTTCCTCTTCAGCAGGGTCAGGCCCAACAAGCAGAGCTGCACTGCACTGAGACCGAGGGGATCCCTAGGAGACCCTTAAGGCCTTGTTCGATTTCAGCGAATGTGCTCGGGAGTGGAGCTATTAATCGAGCCTGAATTCCCAGTTAGCGTTCAAAGTGAAAACTAGAAAGAAAAAAAAAAGGAAACCCATATCAATATTGTTGAAGAAGGCTCTCCACTGTCTCCTTACTCAGCTGCTGCCGGAGAATGCCTGGGGACAGGGATCCAGGGGGTGAGCCCGAACAGGATGAACTGGTGGGGGATGAGGGTGAAGTGCTGTAGGGTCTGGGTGAACTGGTGGGGGATCAGGGTGGAGTGCGGGAGGGTCTGGGAGAGCTGGTGGGGGATCAGGGTGGAAGCTGGAGGGTCTGGGAGAGCTGGTGAGGGATGAGGGCTGGAGGGTCTGGGAGAGCTGGTGAGGGATCAGGGTGGAGGGTCTGGGAGAGCTGGTGAGGGATGAGGGTGGAGGGCTGGAGGGTCTGGGAGAGCTGGTGAGGGATCAGGGTGGAGGGCTGGAGGGTCTGGGAGAGCTGGTGAGGGATGAGGGTGGAGGGCTGGAGGGTCTGGGAGAGCTGGTGAGGGATCAGGGTGGAGGGCTGGAGGGTCTGGGAGAGCTGGTGAGGGATGAGGGTGGAGTGCGGGAGGGTCTGGGAGAGCTGGTGAGGGATGAGAGTGGAGGGCTGGAGGGTCTGGGAGAGCTGGTGAGGGATCAGGGTGGAGAGCTGGAGGGTCTGGGAGAGCTGGTGGGGGATGAGGGTGGAGAGCTGGAGGGTCTGGGTGAACTGGTGGGGGATGAGGGTGGAGGGCTGGGAGAATGGGTGAGGGATCAGGGTGGATGCTGGAGGGCTGGGAGAATGGGTGAGGGATCAGGGTGGATGCTGGAGGGTCTGGGAGAGCTGGTGAGGGATCAGGGTGGATGCTGGAGGGCTGGGAGAGCTGGTGAGGGATCAGGGTGGATGCTGGAGGGCTGGGAGAACGGGTGAGGGATCAGGGTGGATGCTGGAGGGCTGGGAGAGCTGGTGAGGGATCAGGGTGGATGCTGGAGGGCTGGGAGAGCTGGTGAGGGATCAGGGTGGAGGGCTGAGAGAGCTGGTGGGGGATCAGGGTGGATGCTGGAGGGCTGGGAGAGCTGGTGAGGGATCAGGGTGGATGCTGGAGGGCTGGGAGAGCTGGTGAGGGATCAGGGTGGATGCGGGAGGGCTGGGAGAACGGGTGAGGGATCAGGGTGGATGCTGGAGGGCTGGGAGAGCTGGTGAGGGATCAGGGTGGAGGGTCTGGGAGAACGGGTGAGGGATCAGGGTGGAGGGCTGGGAGAGCTGGTGTATGTGTCAGAGAACTGGTGATTCCAAGCACACATGCAGGAAAATATTTTCAGAAGTGCAGGATGTACAAACTTTGTAAAATACCTGCCTCCATGTTTAATTCTGGGGTTTTTTGTGCATAACATGAAACTGGTTAGAGAAAGTCTGCATGTTCCTGCATGTACTGAACCCTAGGTGCATTCTCTTACAATGCAGCACAGACATTTCATGAATAACTGCTGGCACGCACCTCTGCGGGCCCACTTACCTGTGCTAATGTCCTACTGAGGCTGTTTGAAAGCTGGACATCCAGGAGATGATGGGTAAAGGTAACCCTGTGACCTCTGGCAGAGAGGGCTTAATGTATTTAATGGCACAAGAGAAGTGAAATCTACCGTAAGTTTGAATTAAAGAGTCGGTTAGAAGAAATGCAATGCTACAGTCTAAATGGTAGCACATTTTTCAGACACCAGCTGCTACCCATGATAAGTACCGCTGGCTCCAGTTACCCAAATGAAAAGTGAATAAGGGAAATCCCCAGATAATTGTCAGAGAAGAGAATATTGCTTTACTGATTTGGTAAAAATGAAAACATTTTTCATGCCTGAAAACAAATATTTGCAGGAAGCACCGTAGATGCTTCATTAATGCTTCCAATCCGCTCCCCGACGCACACATGTGCCTTTCCTAAATATATTTACCTGTGCTTTCGGTTAATGTCAGTCCAGTCCATCAGTCCGTAAGGAATCAGTTCTGCATGAGAGAAACTTTCTTTCTTCAGTTCTATAAAAACAGGAAAGTTAGCAGGGAGAAGTCCTAATCATATAAAGCTGAAAGGGGGTAAAAAGAATGTGAGAAAATACTAAGAGGTGGTGAACATCTGGAAGAGCCTTCTAGAAGTGTCCCAGAGAAAGCTTTGTGGCAGGAGGAGCACAGATCAGCTGGGGTCTGTGGCAGTATACTGGAGAGGTACAAAAGGCACAAGTGCTCCTTATCCCTTGACATCTTCTCTTTTCTTAGGATCATTTTATTTAAGAAACTTCTCCTTTTTTATTTTAAAGATTTCCTAAAACAATGCATGCAGAAGCTTCTCTTAAAAGGGCCGGTGCTGCCTTCTCCATCCTACACGGCAGTGCTTGCCTAGATAATAGTCATACTATCTCTTATCCTAATCTAAACCTTTAATTTCTTTCATTCACAACTCTACCCCTGCGCCATCTCACTCCTCACATTTGTAATTCATATATTTTTTTGTGTGTACAAATATATTCACCTCTCATCTTCTGAAACACACTGCAAACATCTACTGACATTACAGCTCCCCAGGACAGCGGGAATGTTGAGAACAATGATAGTTACTGGCGTCCAGCAAAATGACCCTAGCAGGTATGAATCACTCCAGTGAGAGCAATGCTACATACAATTATACCGATGTCATGCACAGAAATACACCCAGAGATCAAGCACAGCAGGCAGACAAGCAGAGGCCCCAGATGTCAGACAGCAGAGACCAGTCCTCGGCTTCCTGCTCCAGCCCCTCCCCTCCTAGGAAGGATGCAGAGAGCAGGAGGGGAAGGGCTCAGTCTGGCGCAGATAGAGCAGAGCAAAGAGCCACTCTGCTCACCAAATCAGACCCCTACTCCCCTTTCACGTTCGTTGTCTCTCTCTCTGCACCTTATCTAATTCTGTTATATCTTTCTTGAGGTGAGGCGACCAGAGCTTCACACACTGCTCAAGGTGCACTCACAGCGTGGAGCCACAGAGAAGCATCGTACTCACTGGTCCTCATTTTGCTCTCCATTCCTTTCTGAATAATTCCCAACCTTCTGTTTGCTTTTTTGACCACTGCCATGCACTGGGCTGAGGGTTTCAATATATTGTCCACAACATCTTTGAAGATCCTTCTTCTTGGGTTGTGACGTGACTCCCAATACGGACCCCAGCACTGTGTAGTATCGTTAAGATTATTGTCCCCTATGTGCATCACTTTGCACTTGTCCATATTGCATTTCATCTTCCCTTTAGATGCCCAGTTCCCCAGTCTTCCAAGGTTCTTTTGTTTTAACTACTTTGAATAATTCTGTGTCATTTGCATGCTTGATCAGCTCACTCATATCTCCTTTTTTAGACGACTTATGAATATGGTAAACAGCACTAGTCCCAGTTTACATCCTTGGGGCACTCCACAATTTAATATTCTCCTTTGGAAACATTGGTCTTCATTTTATTCTTCATTCTTTTTCAAATAATCCCTAACCTCCTATTTGCTTTTTTATCCAGTGTCATGCATGATCCTACACTCCGTTTCCTGTCTTTTAACCATTACTAATCCACAATAGGAGCCTGCCTCCTATCCTATTATTCTTTAATTTCCCGATAGCTGCACACCACAAACTTTATTGGTATCCGTTTGTGCCAGTTTTTCAGATCAAGATGTTCGTGAGGCTGCTGTCCAGCAACTTGAAAAACTGTCAAATGATGAATTGTTGGACTTCCTCCCTCAGCTAGTTCAGGTAAGGAAGCCTAAGAGCCAGAACTTCCAGGGCCCAATATTCAAAAGGCATTTAGCCGGATAACTTGTCAGTCATCCAGCTAAATGCTGACTTTTCAATATTCCTGGCACTTATGCAGCTGGATAAGTCAGAGGTGCTTCGGGGGTGTTCCAAGGTGGAGCTGAGATATTCCGCTGTGTCCCCAGGAGGGCTAACGTTGTCTGCAAATTTGTAATTTATGCGATTGCAAAGGAAGAAAAAAACTCTTTGGTGTGGGCCTTGCGGCCTGATCCTCATCCCCCATCCCAGTGAAGACAATGCCAGTCTGACAGCGATCCCCTCTCCCCCAAAATGCAAAATGCTGAAAGTCTCCTTCCCCCCAAAAAAAGTCCAAACATGGATAAAGGGAAGGCCCAGAGCACAAACTCACGCTCACTCCCTCCTGGTGCTGGCGTGGATTTTTTCTGAAATTACGGGAAAGGGAAGAAAAGAAACTCGTCGGCAGTTTTTTCATTTCATTTTCCAATGAAACAAACAAGATTTTTTTATTTTCCACGTCCCTAAGACATATTAAACTATGAAAGCTACCCTTCTGTCTCCAGTGGAACTGTAATGTTATCCGGCCCTGCTTCCCTGGGGTTCCAGGCTTTGTAACGTTTGGAGTTACCTGGTCAGAAGCCATGACTGGAATATTTCTCCCCACCAAGCGGGTACATTTTGCCTGTACGACTCTCATTGTGGGCACAAAATTCCTCTGGAGGCAGCGCGGGCCTCATTCCTAAGGCGAGGCTAATCTGTAGTCGGTCAGCAGACACTAAAATTATGCA
Source organism: Rhinatrema bivittatum (assembly GCF_901001135.1). NCBI lineage: Eukaryota > Metazoa > Chordata > Amphibia > Gymnophiona > Rhinatrematidae > Rhinatrema > Rhinatrema bivittatum. The sequence continues at coordinate 480,017,072 of NC_042618.1, forward strand.
CATAAGTCTGGTCAGAAATGCACCTGTCAGCCCCTTACGTGCGTAACTTTATTCAGACCTTTGCACGTAACTCCCGCTGAGAGTGAGTATCGGGATAAAGTTGCACGCATAACTTAACGCTCGCCTGCTCTTTGCATGTCGTCCTCTGAAAGTTTAACTTGAATTTTATTGGTAAAAAAAAACCCTGTTATTGTGTCTCTATCAAGGCAGTCAAGTTTGAATGGCACCTTGAAAGCTCGCTGGTGAAACTCTTACTGACTCGCTCGCAGCAAAACCTCAGAGTAATGCACCGGCTGTTCTGGTAAGTTTTCTCCTCTGCCTGTCACTCGTTGCCTAATTAACTTTTGCACTCTTCTGTCAATAGGACGATGTCCTCTCATTAATGAAGATATAATTAATGTGGCTCTGAGAGTGTTTCTTTTTCCATTTGGAACATTATTATTATAGCACTTTGTCAGGAGGGGGCAAAGAAAGAGGTGAGAAGACCACCGGGTCAGCCTTTGCTGGGTCTCAGTCCAGGGCCTGCGCGATGCTCACCAGGCCATCAGAAAATACTAATAGAAACCAATTCCTTTATTTATGTGTTTAAAATATTAGTAGGCAGTGCTATCCTCTGTTCTAGGCAGCTCATATCATAACATAGAAAATAAGATCAAGACAAGCCTGCTAGGGAGTACCTCGCCGTGATGCTTTACTGTTGCACGATTGCTGTTGCAGTTTTCTCCTGCTTATGGATTTCAAGCACCTTGTTCCGTATCACCCCTGAGGTGCATGCATTATTATGAAAGTAACTCTACCCCTGGGCTACAGGGAATGGGAAGCTGTGTTTACCATAACCAGAAGGTTACCCCAGCTCTCTTGTGTACGTGAACTCATTCCTGCTGTGGCAAAGCTCTCGCCTCCTATCCTGCCTTGCTTAGGTACAGCCGCCTTACCTTGTATCCGGTCTGCCTTGTCCTGGCCTTGCCCCTGCTTCAGCCGCAGTCCCGGTCTAATTCCCCTTGCCTTGTCCTAATCCTGTCGCGTTCCCACCTGATACATTTCAAGCTCCAGGTTGAAGCTCCCTGTTCCAGTCCTTGTTGTGTTCCAGTCCTTGCCAAGTTTCCGACTTATCAAGCTCCAAGCAGCAGCTGCAGTGCCTTTGCTTTGACTCCGAGTTGCAGATCCAGTTCCCACTCTGAGCCTCTCTTCCACTCTTTGCTCCAAGCTTCAGACTCCAGTCCCTTGTTCCAGTTCCAAATCTCAGTCTCCAGTCCTTGCTCCAGCATACTGAGGTCCATGTGCCTGCCTCAGCCCTAACGTCCTACCAGTGAGTACTGGCCTGGCTGGGGAAGCTGACAGACAGGCATCTTTGTATGAGTACTAGTATTCACTTCTATGCAGGTGAAGATGTGGAACGAGTGCACCTACAGCAATCAGTGGCCAGGTCCTGGATTAGAACCGGGACCCCTGGAGTAAAGCAGTGGCTTATGGAAGCATTTATTAAGATATTTCCCTCTCTGCCCGCAATTCCTAAGCTAAAGTGACAGATGGTGACATTAAACAAGTCTTTTTGCAGTGCTTTTGTTTGTCAGTCACAGAAGACGTGCCTAGAGGTTGAAGCCAGCAGATGTTTATTTGAAAAAAAAAAATCGTAATCAACCTTATTTATGAAGGGTACTTGACAGCTGTATTTCCTTTTGAAAAGTTAATAAGTGGGGAAGACTGGTGTCATTAATGTGGTCCTATTGGCAAAGACATCCACTGGTCAACACTGACCCTAAGTGGACATTACTGGAAAGGGGCGTTACTGGAATTTATTATAATTAACTTTTCTTGTTCAACCACTTCCTTATATTGAACATTCAATCAGGGCACGCCGCGGAGCTAGGACCCGCCTCTGCCCCTACAAGAGGCCGAGCGGTATGCGCGGGCACGCATGTAGGGGCGTGGCCAACGGCACTGGGACGCCAAACTCCGGCGTGAGGCCTGGTGCGCAGTGGAAGGCCCGGCAACCGCCCCGTGGGACGCCGAGGCCTGGAGGAGCTCGCCGCTGCCGCTGGGGAGGCCGACCTGTGACCTGCAGAGGAGCTGGCGAGGTGAGCAGGTCCGTGCGCGGGCCAGGCGCGGACGGGGCGCGAAACATATATCTTTTTTGAGATGCGGCGACCAGAATTGTACACAGTATTCAAGGTGTGGTCTCACCATGGAGCGATACAGAGGCATTATGACATTTTCCGTTTTATTCACCATTCCCTTCCTAATAATTCCTAACATTCTATTTGCTTTTTTGACTGCCGCAGCACACTGCACCGACGATTTCAATGTGTTATCCACTATGATGCCTAGATCTTTTTCCTGGGTGGTAGCTTCTAATATGGAACCTAACATCGTGTAACTACAGCAAGGGTTATTTTTCCCTATATGCATCACCTTGCACTTGTCCACATTAAATTTCATCTGCCATTTGGATGCCCAATCTTCCAGTCTCACAAGGTCCTCCTGTAATGTATCACAGTCTGCTTGTGATTTAACTACTCTGAACAATTTTGTATCATTTGCAAATGTGATTATCTCACTCGTCGTATTTCTTTCCAGATCATTTATAAATATATTGAACAGTAAGGGTCCCAGTACAGATCCCTGAGGCACTCCACTGCCCACCCCCCTCCACTGAGAAAATTGACCATTTAATCCTACTCTCTGTTTCCTAGGGATGTGAATCGTGTGCCCGATCGTCTTAACGATCGAGTTCAGTTGGAGGGAGAAAAAAATCTGATCGGTGGAGATGTGAATCGGATCAGTTCCGATTCACATCGTTAATTTTTTTTTAGTGAGGCCCGACCCTTTAAAATTGACCCCTTACCTTCCCCCACCCTCCCGAACCCCCCCAAAACCTTTTACGAGTACCTGGTGGTCCAGTGGGGGCATGGGGACAGATCTCCCGCTCTCGGGCCATCGGCGCTATTTTGGCTGCCACTCAAAAATGGCGCCGATGGCCCGATAAAAAAACCAAAACCCACCCGACCCTTTAAAAATGACCCCTTAGCTTCCCCCACCCTCCCAATCCCCCCAAAACATTTTAAAATTACCTGGTGGTCCAGTGGTGGTCCCGGGAGCGATCTCCCATTCTCGGGCCGTCGGCTGCCACTCATAAAGATGGCGCCGATGGCCCTTTGCCCTTACCATGTGACAGGGTATCCATGCCATCTTTAAAGATGGCGCCGGCCAGCCAGTGCTCCTACCATGTGACAGGGGCCAGCCAATGGCACGGATACCCTGTCACATGATAAGGGCAAAGGGCCATCGGCGCCATCTTTATGAGTGGCAGCCGATGGCCTGAGAACGGGAGATCACTCCCGGGACCACCACTGGACCACCAGGTAATTTTAAAATGTTTTGGGGGGATTGGGAGGGTGGGAGAAGCTAAGGGGTCATTTTTAAAGGGTCGGGTGGGTTGTTTTTTTTATCGGGCCATCGGCGCCATTTTTGAGTGGCAGCCAAAATAGCGCCGATGGCCCAAGAGCGGGAGATCGGTTCCCGCGCCCCCACTGGACCACCAGGTACTCGTAAAAGGTTTTGGGGGGGTTCGGGAGGGTGGGGAAAGGTAAGGGATTAGTTTTATAGGGTCAGGGTGGGTTTAGGGGTTGTTTTGGTGTGCCTGTTTTCCCACCCTCCCCCCAAATAACTCCCGTTAGTGGACACTAACGGGAGTAACGATTTTTCACGATAAATCGGGAACATTTCTATTGTATAGCGCACTCTAACGATTTTTGACGATTTAAAAAATATCGGACGATTTTTTTAAATTGTCAAAAAACGATTCACTTCCCTACTGTTTCCTGTCTTTTAGCCAGTTTGTAATCCACGAAAGGACATCACCACCTATCCCATGACTTTTTACTTTTCCTAGAAGCCTCTTATGAGGAACTTTATCAAATGCTTTCTAAAAATCCAAATAAACTACATCTACTGGTTCACCTTTATCTACATGTTTATTAACTCCTTCAAAAAAGTGAAGCAGATTTGTGAGGCAAGACTTGCCCTGGGTAAAGCCATGCTGACTTTGTTCCATTAAACCATGTCTTTCTATATGTTCTGTGATTTTGATGTTTAGAACACTTTCCACTATTTTTCCTGGCACTGAAGTCAGGCTAACCGGTCTGTAGTTTCCCGGATCGCCCCTGGAGCCCTTTTTAAATATTGGGGTTACATTTGCTATCCTCCAGTCTTCAGGTACAATGGATGATTTTAATGATAGGTTAGAAATTTTTGGAAATAGATCTGAAATTTTATTTTTGAGTTCCTTCAGAACCCTGGGATGTATACCGTCCGGTCCAGGTGATTTACTACTCTTCAGTTTGTCAATCAGGCCTACCACATCTTCTAGGTCCATCGTGATTTGGTTCAGTCCATCTTAATCATTACCCATGAAAACCTTCTCCAGAATGGGTATCTCCCCAACATCTTCTTCAGTAAACACCGAAGCAAAGAAATCTTTTAATCTTTCTGCAATGGCCTTATCTTCTCTAATTGCCCCTTTAACCCGTCGATCGTCTAACGGTCCAACTGACTCCTTCGCAGGCTTTCTGCTTCAGATATATTTAAAAAAGCTTTACTGTGAGTTTTTTCCTCTACGGCCAACTTCTTTTCAAATTTTCTCATAGCCTGAAAAACCAAATATACCACATCTACCAGTTCACCTTTATCCACATGCTTATTCACACCTTCAAAACATGTAGCAGATTTGTGAGGCAAGATTTCCCTTTAAATCATATCTATCTATATGTTCTATAATTTTAGTCTTTATAACAGTTTCCATGATTTTTCCCAGCACTGAGGTCTGGCTCGCTGGTCTATAGTTTCCTGGATCACATCTGGACCCCTTTTTATGCATTGGGGTTTCATTGGCCACCTTTTGATCTTCAGGTGCAATGGATGATTTTAATAATAGATTACAAATTACTTGTAATAGATTTGAAATTTCATTTTTTAGTTCTTTCAGAACCCTGGAATGTATATTATCTGGTCCAGGTGATTTGCTACACTTCAGTTTGTCAATCTGGCCTATACATCTTCCAGGTTCACTGTGATTTTGGTCAGTTCATCTGAATTGTCACCCTTGAAAACCATCTCTGGAATGGGTATCTCCCCAACATCCTCCTCAGTAAACACCGAAGCAAAGAATTCATTTAGTTTTTCCGCTATGGCCTTATCTCCCCTAAGTACCCCTTTAACCCCCTCGATCATCTAAAGGTCCAACCAACTGCCTTGCAAGCTTCCTGCTTCAGATATATTTTTTAAAGTTTGTATTATGAGTTTTTACCTCTATTACCAGCTTCTTTTCAAGTTCTCTCTTCGCCTGTCTTATCAATGTCTTACATTTCACTTGCCAATGCTTATGCTTTTTCCTATTTTCTTCAGATGGATCCTTCTTCCAATTTTTGAAAAAAGATCTTTTGGCTAAAATAGCTTCTTTCATCTCACCTTTGAACCATACCAGCAATCATTTGGCCTTCCGTCCACTTTTCTTAATCATGGAATAAATCTGGTCTGTGCTTCTAGGATGGTATTTTTTAACTATTTATTTATTTAACAACTTTTTTATACCAACATTCGTGGGTACATCATATCAGACATAACAATGCCCTCACCTGTTGCACACTTTTTACCTTTACATAAGAACATAAGAAATTGCCATGCTGGGTCAGACCAAGGGTCCATCGAGCCCAGCATCCTGTTTCCAACAGAGGCCAATCCAGGCCACAAGAACCAGGCAAGTACCTGAAAACCAAGAAGAACCCATGCTACTGATGCCAGTAATAGCAGTGGCTATTCTCTAAGTAATCTTGATTAATAGCCGTTAATGGACTTCTCCTCCAAGAACTTATCCAAACCTTTTTTAAACACAGCTACACTAACTGCACTAACCACATCCTCTGGCAACAAATTCCAGAACTTTATTGTGCGTTGAGTGAAAAAGAACTTTCTCCGATTAGTCTTAAATGTGCCCCATGCTAACTTCATGGAGTGCCCCCTAGTCCTTTGCAGCTGCCCCTTTCAGTTTTTTTCTATTTTTATCATTTTACCAAAGTTTCCCTTTTGAAAGCTTAGCATGAGAGCTGTGGATTTGCTTACTATCCCCCTTCCAGTCATTAATTCAAATGTGATCATATTATGATCACTATTGCCAAGCGGCCCCACCACTGTTACCTCTTTCACCAAATCCTGCGCTCCACTGAGAATTAGATCTAAAATTGATCCCTCTCTCATTAGTTTCTGAACCAATTGCTCCATAAAACTGTCATTTATTCCATCCAGGAACTTTATCTCTGTAGCATGCCCTGATGTTACATTTACCTACTCAATATTGGGGTAATTGAAATCTAATCACAAAAATGTGGAAACCAAAATATTTTAAAATTATAGCCTAAGAAGGTGTCAGCAAGCCTGACGTTATATGTCTTTAACAAGGACACTAACCGGTCTTCTCAATCATCCACCTTCATCATCCTTTAATGCTTCAAAAATAATTTCTTAGGTTTTTTCTTATTAATGATAAAAATAGTCCTCCATCCATAACATCAAAAATGACTCGGACTCTTAATAATCATACATTAATATTGCCCTACACAGGCCAGTGTTTCGCTTCACTCAGCTTCATCAGGGGCACATAAAAAATGCTTTAGCAAGAGTCGATTACCTAGAAAAGCCATAATAAGAAAATTATTACTTACCTGCTAATTTTCGTTCCTGTAGTACCATGGATCAGTCCAGACAGTGGGTTATGTCCCCAATCCAGCAGATGGAGTCAGCACAAGCTTTGAGGGGGCGTATCCATATATACTACTACCCCCTCTGCAGGAGTTCAGTATCGAGTATATCAAAGCCAGAGTAGAAACCCCCGAAGGATCAAGTTTGTGGAAACAGATAATGAAAACAATTGTAACCGCAACAAGTAACTGCAAACATCCTACCAACTTGTAGGGAGCTGTGAAAAACAGCGAAAAGAAACGACTGTGAAGACACAGAACACTGCGAGCAAGAAGTAACGCAGAGCTGAGCAGGATCAAGAACCCAAACGCGGTGGGCGTCTGGACTGATCCATGGTACTACAGGAACGAAAATTAGCAGGTAAGTAATAATTTTCTTTTCCCTGTACGTACCTGGATCAGTCCAGACAGTGGGATGTACCCAAGCTTCCCTAAATCGGGTGGGGTCCTGCGAGGCCTGCTCGGAGAACCTGCTCGCCAAAGTGTCCAGAGACTGAAGAGGCGAGGTGCCGCCTGAGAACGTGTAGAATGCGCTACGATTCTGGGTGGGGGAGTCCGACCCGCCCCAATGTAGGAAGCAGCAATGCCGGCCTTCAGCCATCTGGCAATGGTAGTCTTCGAGGCCTGAGACCCCTTCTTAGGACCGGCCCAGAGTACGAAGAGATGGTCAGAGGTCCGGAACTCATTTGTAGCCTCCAGATAGAGGCGCAGAGTGCGCTTGACATTCAAGAGACGGAGAGACTTCGGCTCTGAGGAAGAGAAGGATGGCAACTCCACCGTCTGGTTCACATGGAATGCAGAAACCACCTTCGGAAGGAAGGAGGGAACGGTGCGAAGCGAAACTCCAGAGTCGGAGAAACGGAGATAGGGCTCTCTACACGACAGAGCCTGCAGCTCCGAGATGCGTCGAGCGGAACAGATGGCCACAAGAAATACAGTCTTGAGAGTGAGATCCTTTATCGTTGCGCTGCGCAGTGGCTCAAACGGTGGTCCCGACAGGGAGCGAAGCACAAGGTTAAGACTCCAGGAGGGACAAGGGTTCCGTAACGGAGGACGCATATGCTTGCCACCCTTGAGAAAACGAGCAATGTCAGGATACTGTAGAAGAGAGCCCCCATCGCTCAACAGCGAACCAAGGGCGGCCACCTGAACCCGTAGTGAATTATAGGCGAGCCCTTTTTCCACCCCCGCCTGTAGAAACTGAAGGATCTGAGGTACAGAAGCCTTAGCGGGTCTCGTGGCCTGGCTGGTACACCACAGCTCGAACACCTTCCAGACTCGAACATAGGCCACCGATGTCGATGTCTTTCGTGCCCGCAATAGCGTGGATACTACCGCCTCCGGGTAGCCCCGACGCCGGAGGTGGCGCCTCTCAAAAGCCAGGCCGCAAGACAGAAGAGTTCTGCCTGCTCGAAAAATACCGGGCCCTGATGTAGGAGCTGGGGGAGGTGCCCCAGCCTGATTGGCCCGTCGATCACCAGCTGTAGCAGGTCCGCAAACCTGGGTCGCCTGGGCCATTCTGGGGCGATGAAAACCACGGTCCCCTGATGGCTTTCTATTCTGCGGAGCATCCTGCCCACCAGGGGCCATGGTGGAAAAGCGTAGAGCAGAAGATGTGGCGGTCACGGGAGGACCAGGGCATCCACTCCCTCCGCGCTGCGCTCTCTCCGGCGACTGAAGAAGCGTGGAGCCTTGGCGTTGAGAGCGGACGCCATCAGATCCAAGTGGGGGGCCCCCCACCGATGGACGAGAAGTTGCATCGCTTTGTCGGAGAGAGACCACTCTCTGGGGTCCAGCAGTTGACGACTGAGGAAGTCCGCCTGGACGTTGTCCACACCGGCGATGTGCGAGGCCGCTAGCCGGACGAGATGACGCTCCGCCCATTGCATCAGCAGCGCCGCCTCGAGCGCGGGCTGCGCGTGCCTCCTTGTCGGTTGATGTAGGCCACGGTGGTAGCGTTGTCCGATAGGATTCTGACTTCCCGGTTCCGAAGAAGCGGGAGGAAATGTCGCAGAGCTAGCCGGACCGCTCTGGTTTCCAGACGGTTGATTGACCACTTCGCCTCCACCGTGGACCACGTCCCCTGCGTGGCGCTTCGATCGCAGACTGCACCCCAGCCTGCTAGACTGGCATCGGTGGTCACCACCACCCAATTTGGCAGATCGAGGGACACGCCACGGGCCAGGTTCGGCGGATCCAACCACCAGCCCAGACTGTCCCTGGCATTCTGCGGGAGTGGGAGAATCATCTGGTAGTCCTGCGATACTGGTTTCCAACGGGAGAGGAGCGCCCACTGTAAGGTCCTGAGGTGCGCGAAAGCCCAAGGTACAAGGTCGATGGTGGACCCCATCACTCCCAGGAGTTGCAGGTAGTCCCAGGAGGTGGGCTCTGGTAACGCAGAGAACCGTCGTGTGTGATCCCGCAAGGATTGAGCTTTGTTCTGGCGCAGAAAAACTTTGCCCAGTAGGGTGTCGAAGGTCGCCCCCCAAAAAAACCCAAGCGTTGCGAGGGCATGAGGGAGCTCTTGGAGAAGTTCACTACCCATCCCAGGGAATGTAGAAACCGTACTACTCGAGTCACCGCTGAGCGTCCATGATCGAATGACTTCGCCCGGAGGAGCCAATCGTCCAGATAAGGATGAACCAGGATGCCCTCCTTCCGGAGAGCTGCCGCCACGACTACCATGATCTTGGTGAAGGTGCGCGGCGCCGTCGCCAATCCGAACGGGAGAGCCGTGAACTGAAAATGCTGGTCCAGAATTTTGAAACGAAGGAAACGGTGGTGGTCCGGGCGGATGGGAATGTGCAGGTAGGCCTCTGTTAAGTCCAGGGAGGCGAGGAACTCCCCCCGATGCACCACCGCAATCACTGACCGGAGCGTTTCCATGCGGAACCGAACGACTCGAAGGGATTTGTTGACTTCCTTGAGGTCTAGGATAGGCCGGAAGGAACCGTCCTTCTTTGGTACGACGAAATAGATGGAATAGTGGCCCGAGCCCACCTCTCCAAGGGCACGAGCGCAATAGCGCCTATCTCCCGGAGTCTGTCCAGAGTCAGCTGCACTGCTCCTCTCTTGAGGTCCAAGCCACAGGGGGAAAAGATGAACCTTCCCTGCGGGGGGCGGACAAATTCCAATGCGTAGCCGTGTTTTATGGTATCCAGGACCCACTGGTCCGAGGTGATCCGTGCCCACTCCGCGTAGAAATACGTTAGTCGGTCCCCAATCTTGGGGACAGGGGAGTGGGCGAGACTGGCATCATTGTGAAGACTTGGTATAGGGGTTCCCGGTTCCGGGAGTAGTGCGTGCGGGCAGACGCCCGCGAAAGGAGCGCGACCAGGGCTGAGACCTGGGGGCGGATGACCGGGAGCTCGCCTGTCTGTATCCCCTGTAGCGCCGTTGCGCTCTGGCTCTGGTCTGAGAAGAAGAAAATGCTCTGGATGGTCGAAACCTATCCTCCGGCAGCCGATGAACAGCGTTCTCCCCCAGGGACTTGATGATCTGGTCCAAATCCTCCCCGAAGAGGAACTTGCCCCTGAAGGGAAGAGAGCCCAGACTCGACTTAGAGGACGTATCAGCCGCCGAATTGCGTAGCCACAGTAGTCGTCGTGCTGCCACTACCGAAACCATGGATCTTGCGAGGACCCGAAAAAGGTCGTACGAGGCGTCCGCCCCATACGTCACTGCGGCTTCTAGCCGATCTGCCTGGGCAGCCTCATCGGACGGCAGGTTCTGAGACGTGAGGAGTTGTTGCACCCAAAGGAGACTAGCCCGCTGGGCAAGCGAACTGCACATCACCGCCCGCATACCCAGAGCGGAGACCTCGAAAACCCGCTTAAGGAAAACTTCCAACTTACGATCCTGTGTGTCCGCAACGCCGCACCTCCCGTCACTGGGATAGTCGTCTTCTTCGTGACCGCCGACACTGCGGAGTCCACCTTTGGGACCTTGATGAGGTCCAGAAAATCTTCGGGGAGCGGGTACGGCTTTTCCATAGCCCGGCTGCTCTTCAGGGAGGCCTCCGGGGTGTCCCATTCCCTGGTGAGAAGTTGTAAAAACGAGTCATGAATGGGAAAAGCCGGAGTGCCGCCAGGACAGGATCTCCCTTCCTTGAAGAAGTGACGACAGCGGGAGCTACTGGGGCAGGCGGGTCTGGTGGCGGGTCCAAATCTAATTCTTGGATGATCTGCGGGATGAGGTCGTCCAGCTCTTCCCTCTGGAAGAGGCGTAGGGTACGCGGATCATCCCCCTCCTGCGTGCCGTCCCCTTGTCCCCCGTCCGAGAGGTCAAGTCCATGTCCCGCTGGGTCTGGCACCGCCCCCACTGCCGCAGGCGTGGATCGGACCCGGGTAGGAAGGCGGGAGGCCCCCACTCCCGGAGGGTCGGGGAGGGCCGGCGTCGAGGGCGACATCCGAGGGATCTTAGGAGGGAGGGGTCACACAGGTGCTTCCAGCCCCTGCAGATAAGCGGTATGCATGAGCAGGATAAACTCCGGAGAGAACCCCGGCCTGCTCGGGTGCGGCGTGGTTCCTGCTCCCTGGCTCTGGGTGCTTGGTTCCTGCACCAAAATCGGGGGAACACCCCCGCTGGTAGAGTCCTCCAGGGATCCGTTCTCCCTCGTGGCCTCCAGGGATCCGTTCCCCCTCGTGGCCTGCACCTCAGGGCGCTCAGAATGTAAAATGGCCGCCGTTCCCGCCAAAAATGGCGGAGTGGCCGGCCCGCGCCGCCCGGGCAAAAAAGAGAAATAAGTCAGGGACTGTGAGGTACCTTCCCCCCCGGGGAGGCATCGTGCACAGATGCCCTCCCGGGAAATCCGGGACCCCGGGTCTCCGCAGGCTGCACAGCGGGACGGCCGCGGCATCGGGATCGCTGTAGGAGAAAAGAAAAAGCCACGGGGGGGGGGCCACGCGCACAAAAGCGCCGCTGCGGGGGGGCCTGGTCGGCCCGCACTGCCCGCTGTCCGAAAATAGAGGAGGGTGCCGCGGGGGGGCCTTCCCGGCCACACGACCCGCCCCAGACATCTTTCCCTAAATGGCTCAGCAGCCCATGAGGAGCTGTAAAATGGCCGCGGGTGAGGGAGTAAAGAGCGAAGAGGCCGGCTCCACCGGCTTTCGCGGGCACCAGGGGCTGAGCTGTGAAGGAAAAAACTACAAAGGAAAAACAAACTTACCCCTGGCTGCAACGAGAAATAAACAGCAAGGCCGCAGAGAAGAGACAAGGAAGATAAGCCACTCCCCAGAAGTTGAAAGAACTCTGCCTTTTTTTTTTTTTTTTTTTAAACTTAATACAAACTTGATACAAACTTGATCCACAGAAAAAGACAACAACAAGCCATAATCAAGCTAGAAAGTGAAGAAAAAGGAAAAGGAGGGGAAGCCTGATTCCCCTACTCGCATCTGCTGGAGTCAGAAGATACTGAACTCCTGCAGAGGGGGTAGTAGTATATATGGATACGCCCCCTCAAAGCTTGTGCTGACTCCATCTGCTGGATTGGGGACATAACCCACTGTCTGGACTGATCCAGGTACGTACAGGGAAATTGTCTTTGTTATATGCCGAACAGATGGATAATAAAGCTAATACTTATCTGATAGTAGCGTGGCTAACCATTCAAGTGGGACCAGACATCTCAACCATCTTGTCAGAACAAACAGTGGAGGAACCGAAACCGAGGCTCGCGTCTCTTTAAATTCACCCAGGGTATGGAGGACTATTTTTATCATTAATAAGAAAAAACCTAAAAAATTATTTTTGAAGCATTAAAGGATGATGAAGGTGGATGATTGAGAAGACCGGTTAGTGTCCTTGTTAAAGACATATAACGTCAGGCTTGTTGACACCTTCTTAGGCTATAATTTTAAAATATTTTGGTTTCCGCATTTTTGTGATTAGATTTATTATTGTGGTTTACCACTGACTCTTTTTGTGTACGTGGTAATTGAAATCTCCCATTATTACCGCACTACCAGTTTGGTTAGCTTCCCTAATTTCTCTTAGCATTTCACTGTCCGTCTCATCATTTTGGCCAGGTGGATGGTAGTATACTCCTATCACTATACTCTTACCCGACACACGTGGGATTTCTACCCATAAAGATTTGATTGTGCATTTAGTCTCTTGCAGGATCCTTATCCTGTTGGTCTCTGTGCCATGTCAGCATAGATATGATTGCAGTGGGCCTCCAAGAAAGCACCAGGGTAACCTGCACGGTGCAGCAGTTACAGTTTTAAACATAGTAAGTTTGTATCAGGCAACCAAGAAAATATTAGGGTATCCTACACAGAGCAGCGGTTATAATCCTGTCCAGCAGTCGTACAATAACTTCAGGCTTCCAAGAAGACTGGGGTGATCTGTATGAAGGGACCATGGTTGAAAGCCAAATATCTCAATGAGCCTCATTAATGTCGGTGATCTTGGGCTTGATACAAATTTGGTAATAAGACATAGAGCAGGCAGTGGGGATAGTGTTAACTTTTGCTCTTATAAGAATCAAATGGCCAACCAGTGGGCGTGGTGGAGACCATCACCGTGAGATTTTGGGCGTGCTTGGGACAGATAGGGAGGATAGTGGTAAGAAATGATAAAAGGGGTGGAGCAGTGGAGATGGTATTGGATGACTGTCAGTCTGGTCTTTACTTGCTATCTGTTATTATGTCACATTGGGAGCCCAATTTTATAACAGCTGACATGGACTTCACCTTATTGTCAAAGCAGGCTAAAGCGCATAAGTCCGTTTTGAAAATTAGCGGAACCTCATGTGCCTTAGCGCGGCTCGCGTGTGCACATTTACACTTGCTGCTGAGAGCAGTGCAAATGTCTGTGCGGACATTTATGGAAATTGAGAGTGCGTGCAGACTCTGCCTTGGGAACGCCTCCTGGCGTGAAGTCATGTCTGCGTGTACTTTACATGCACAGTCCCCAGGTAATCATTGCATGGAAAACCTCATTTTATCCACGGATGCGTTTCTTAATTAATAAGGGACTCGAGCTCTGTACTTCAGGCTCACACAGGTGCGTTACTGTGCCTCACCTACAATATATATTATTACCAACAATCCTGCTAGGATTATTGCGTCCCCTTTAAGGAGGGCCAGATCCTGGCCTGGAGATGTGAATATGCTTCCCTCTGATGCAAGAATAATATCCCTGCTAGGCTTTCTTTTTTATTTATTTTTTTCATTTATTTTGGATATTTTTTTAAAATGTGTTTATTTCAGTTTGTTTCTTTTACATAAAACAAAATAAACACTGAAGTGAAAAACACTCACGCCCCAAAAAAATGAACCCATCCCTTTCCTTGTCCCTCTACCCTGCCCAGAAGCATCTTACCCCATCAAAATGGGGCAGAAAAGCTCTTCCTCACTCTCGTCCCATCAGGCCCCATTTCCAAATGGTGCTGGACTCCGACCATACAAGAGAATGGCAGCAGAACTCTGTGGGGCAGGAGCAAACCGGGGATCGTTTCTACGCCAGTTCAACTTCTTCCAACCCATGCACTGGGTGGAGGGATAGAGGAAGTCCTGGGAATGGGTGCTTAATTATTTTTATTTGGGCAGCACTGGGGGTGAAGGGTGACTGCAGCAGTGGCAGGAGACCAGGCCAGGCCTGCATTCTGAAACGAAAAGACAAACCCAACAGATTTTATGCTTTTCTTTTCGGTTGGTGGTTTTTTGTTTTTTTTTTTAAATGACAGATAATGAAACAGTGTTTTGTTGCATTTTTCATGCCATTGCAAAACAAATACACACTCCTAACTCCCATTGGCATACTAACCAGCAACACAAGACCTTGAGCAGATTATTCATTCAGGGGCCGATGCAATACAGTGCGCTCAGCCAAGCGCACCGTATAACCCGCACTCCGACGCGGGTTAAATAGACGCTAATCCACCCCCTAATGTAATAGGGGGATTAGTGCATATTTAACCCACATTGGACACGGAGCGAATGTAATAGCGCTCATCACGTGCAAATTCATGTGAAGGAGGCTATTACTCATTCACTCCGCATGCAAAAAAATAAATGTGCGTCTTAACGCACATTTATCGCTCAGCTGTTAACGCCTGCCTGAAGCAGGTAAAAGAGGTACAGAAAAGCAGAAAAAAACTGCTTTTCTGTACCTCTTTTTTTAAGTAAAAAATAAAAACAAAAATAACTCGGCAGACCGCCGAGTTAGGAAGACCAATGCCGAGTTTACCGGCGTCGGTCTTCATAACCGGCACCGCGGCGGGGTCGCGTTAACAAGGAGGCGCTAGCCCGAACCCCTAATGTGAGTATTGCATGGCGCCGCCTTTTCCGCGCTTTACGTTGCCTGGGCCTCTCAGAACGCAGGATTTCTAAAGACCGTTTTATCATCTAACTCCGGTCAGATGAGAACGCTGCTCGGGCTGGAGTTTGTGTTTCAAACGTCCAGGAGGCTTGGACAAATGTCAGGAGGTTATTTATGCTTAATGCTTTCCATAAGAAAAAAAAAAACAATCAATATCAAATTAAAACTAAAAAAGGTTTAGGTCTTAAGGGACTCCATCTAGCTGGGTTAATGCGTGCGCGGTTTATGGATTAAAAGCGGTGGTTAGGAGACACCACATCCCAGCTGCTGGCGTTACACACGTTTCCCCTTGCTGCTTGTTCCTATACTAAGTTCTGCGCATACGGAGGCGGCGTTGCCATTCCCCATGCTGGATCCACCTTATTCTACCACAGCAGGGTCAGCTTGGGTTTCAGGCCCCGTAAATCCCCAGCTGGGGGACGTGGGAAGGTCACGGGACACCCGCTTGATAAAGGGAAGCCTGTCTCAGACAGACGTTTGCCCCATTTCTTTCCTTCGTAGCTGTGCTCCAGAGCTGCCGAAGCTCTGCAGGTCCTGCAATGCAAATGTATAATCCTCTAGCAATGTGAAACCCAGACTTTCAGCTGAGCTGGTAGGATGTCTGCGTTATTTTAACCTAATTGCTCATTTCTGACACCCCCCCCCCCTCTTTTGTTCTACTGCAAACTTTCATTTCAAGAAATTCAAGTGACATCGGTGCTCATTAATCCACAAAAACAACGATGGGGAAAGCTCGCCTTTTATTCCATCCTATTGCCTTAAAAAACAACAACTCTGTATCCTCTGATCAGCGAAGTAGAAATTGGCCAAATGCATCAAACTATGATGGGAAAAAAAACCCCCAAAAACCCCCCGTCCTTTCTGTCATTAATGCTGGGAGTTTCACAGCAGATCTCAGGTCAGCAGCAATCTCATACCAAGGACCCCGTGTAAAGCTGGACACCTGCCGTCCCCGATGAGGCCAGCGTGCGCGGCTTCCTGGTAACGCGCCTCCCTCGTTACATCACTCCCAGTGCTGGCTTCCAGCAGATAAACGTTTAATGAGAGGGCGGCGTTCGTCTCATTGAGGAGGCGCTGCCGGCATCCAGGCCAGCGCGCGCTGTGACTCTAGGGTGTACCTTTTACGGACCCGGTGACCGAGCGCGTGGCTCGCTCGCTTACAAGGTTTTTTAAAAGTTCTAAATTAGGAGAAGAAGGTAAAATAAATGCAGAGGGGACAATTTTCCCGGCCCCATCCGCACGAAAGGCAGCGTTTTTATGCAGGGAAGTCAGCGCGTGAAAGTGCACGCGCGGTGCCCGTGCGCACGTCCTGTCACGCGCGCGGGGAGCGGGGGAGGGGCGTTCCTAGGGGTGGAGCCTGCACTTTCCTGTGCACGCGCAGGGAAAAAACACCAGCACAAACAGCAGGTGCAGGCCGGCGTGCGGACGTTTTCAGACCCAGTGTTCAAAAGGAAAGCTTCCCCTTTCAAAACTGAGCAGGCCTGCAGCTAAAATCTGTGCCCGGGCTTTGCACGTCTGCTCACACTTTGAAAATGCCCTCCTAGTTTCCTTCAGTGCGATTGTTTGGCAGGTGTCCTGTGCATTCTCTGTAGCTTCTTGATGCTCTGAAGCGCACGGTCTCGTCTGGCTTTCGACCCCGTCAAATACTGAAAATGGAGTGAAATCAGGATGGACTGGCGCCTTGCCAAGTTCTGACTCTTCTTAGAAGCAGTTCCAGCCTGCCCAGGGAATGGACCAGCACTTCCAGGGCCCACCCTGGGATATCCTTGAATATTGCAAGATCAAAATATGGAAAATGGGCATTAGGGAAAGAAAATAAACTGAGAAACCAAACCAAAGAGGGGAAAGTAGGGAGACCTAAAATTAAAAAAAGCAAGCGGATAGGCAGGCCGCAGGGACAGCATGGGCGGTGGCTGAGCAGCCAATAAAAACCACCGTTACCAGTTACCAGGCTGGGGATCCCTTTAAGAGCCCTCACTTCCTGTGAGGAAAAGGAGGCTGCTGGGAGATGAAGTCCATCCCTGGCCCAAACACCTCAGAAGCCCAGGAATACCATTCCTGTGCTTAGGAACCTTCCTTTCTGGTTTTTAATTTTATTAATTTTTCCCAGGAATTTATCAGGGTTTATGATGACAAGGAGAAAACCAGTGGGCATATGTGGCTCACTGTTTTCCTGGGTGAATATTGGACAAAAGCTAGGAAAAGAATTCCGAGCAGAATCTCCCACTCACATCCCTGCCTCTGCCCCAGTCCCTCTCTCTCTCTCCACACCCTCAAGAATCTCCCTCTTCCCCTCCACTGCAAAACTGTTCAGGCTTAGTAACGGGGGCCCCCGGCTGCTCCTCTCCCCTCAGCTTGCTGAGGCTCCCGCGCCCTCCGGCACTGCACGTCCGCCTTGTGCTGGGAAATGCGTCGGCAGGGTCTCCCCGCCCCCCTCCCCCACACTGATTTCCAGCAGTGGCCGGAGGCCTGGAGGCGCTGCATCTGCACGTCTGGAGCTGCTCTTTAATCAGCCTAACATTAGGGTGCATATTGGTTGCAACTGAAAAGGGAAGACCCTGTCAATGCTGCAAGCAGCACAAGGAGGCACAGTGCACGGGCTGAGGAGGACAAACGGACTGGGGAACTGCCAGCACATCTGGAGACTCTAATAGTCTGCACTGCCAAAAACAAAATAACAGCCTTGAGACCCTGAAAAATGATCCTATTAACACAATCGCCCCCTAAGAGCAGCTCCACCCCTCCCACATGTACAGTGAGAGAAAGCCATTAAAATCTGCAGCCACTGTCTCTGACCGCCTGCATTTCAGTCCCTGCTTCTCCTGACCCACTTCTAAGCGCTGTGAGACGCAGACACAGACTGCCAGTTTATCGTTTCAATCTCCTGCAGTCAAGCTGTGCTCATCTCGTGGCCTGACGGGGATCTTCCTACAGATCGATGCAGCGTAACACGGGTCACAAAGCCAGGGGGGATAACGGCCCGGCAGGCCCTCGTGCTCCTTTCTGACTCTGTTTCTGCAGCTGAGCCTCGTGGCCCAGAGAACCTGAAACATTTCAGTCTGTTTCTTGCTTGATTTAAGAAACACGGCAGCCCAGCCCTGAGGAAGGAGCTGGGTCCCATTCCCTGTGCGGCCCGGGGCTGGGAGTGCTGCAGAGGCAGCGCTCACCACCACCCCCCAGGGGATAAGGGAGTCATGGGCACTGCTCAAGGATGATGCCAAATTCAGGGCATCTATCAGGAGCCCTGGCGCCCGGCCCTCAGCCCATGGCAGTCACTGGAAGTCCTGCAGGGATATAACACAGGGCACCAGATCTCACCGCTGCTTCCAGCCAAGTTGTAAATGCAAAAAGGGGTTAAAAAAGGTTGGGGATGGGGGAAATGGATTAGAACACAAAACACAAAATATACACGTTGTTTGCACTGTTTGAGTTATATGTTTGCTGGCGCTGAACTTCTCTAGCAGGCTTTTATTCTGTTTATATAATGCAATGCAAACATATGTTGTTATACTTGCAAAATATAAATAAAAAAAAAAAAAAAAGGCTTATACAGTTGTTGTTATACAAACGACTAAATGAAACAACAATTTGCCGGCTGGTACAAAATATTTTGACAGTCTACAGATCCAAAGCAGAAAATTGCTTTAAGGAAAACTTCGGTTGTGTAAGCATCCCATGTGCAAATGCACCGCCTTCCGAAGCTGTGCTCCTGGGGTCAGTGTATCCTCAGCTCCTGTAGTCTCTATATCGCGGAACAGACCAGAAGACCTTAAAGGGCAGTGCCCTGCTGTTCGTCCATCACAGACACTCCCTTTAGGAATCCTTTCTCCTCCCATAGAGCTCACTGAAAGACATGGTGTGGTGTGCAGGGAGCAAGCCGGCTCTCTGAGTCGCTCACCAGCCTCACATGCGCCTCATGCTTGGCACGCCTTCGGCGGTATCCTCAAAGCTTCCCTCTTCACCAGAATACTACAAGTAAGAGAGTACTGTAGTACTGAGGCATGCTTACAAAGTTAAGTATACACACAGCAGTACAGTGAACGGGGGAAGGCTAAGAAGCGCTAGCTGCGTGTGGGTGGCTTGCAAGACAACGCCAGTCACCTCATTGAAGCTGACTGCAGAGCCTTTTCTCTTCCTCTTCTGCAGGATCTGCTCACACTGCGCTGGTAAATCACACCCTCCTTACAGAATAGTTCCCATTGTATAAGACCCAATAGGAAGTTTGATTTAACCCAGAGAGGACGGAAAGCTTTCTAGTTCAAGCTTGGATTTAAGCCCCCCCTGAATGTCAAGTGCATGACATCAAATCAATTAGAAACTTCCCCATGGTCATAGCTGCAATGTTGTTCTTTTATAAAATCCCTGCACAGTGGGGCAGAATCAGGAGAAGATGGAGGTGTCTTAAGTATCAGCCCTGGGCGGCAGGGCCGGCTGGGAGCTTAGGCGGCTGTGTTATGTGCTAGGAAGGAGGCTGAAGGCTCCTCCGCTCTGGAGTTTCCTGGGCCATGTACAAGGCAGAGTGGAATTAAGAAAATCTATTACTTAGCAGACAAACTTAATGACTGCCAAACTGTTCTCCTCGGTCTAAGAATGTGAATTCTTTGCAGCCCCCACATACAAATCAAATTGATTGTATTTATTGTTTCTGCATGAAAGGTTTTTTTAAAAAGTCCCCTCAGACGGCAGAATCTATTTCCCCCCTCAGGCTGCTGAAGGCTGCAGCCAGCGAGGCTCACTTTAAAAGCTGGTACCAGAAGCTGTTGGCTGCACTCCAGTCTTCTGCCGGAAGAGCCATGAACGAGGAGTTCTCCAAGGAGATGAAACTTGTCAAAATCTTGGAAGATCTGGCTGTGAAAGTCAGGGCAGCTCACAACTCAAAACGTCAGGTCAGTGTGCTTTCTGCCTTTATCTTTTTGTTTGCAGCCTAAATCAGTCATGCCCTCAGCCCAACCTCCTGAACATCCCCCCTCCCCTCGACAAGAGAGCCTGCTATACACAACAGGAGCAGAACTGGATCCGGAAACTCTCCACAAATGAGTTTTCCTATGCTGGATGCCAGTGCTACGTCCATTGCAAAGTCTGATTCGACTGTAAACTGTGGCCATGCCACTGTTCATTTAAATGTACTGTAATCCACCTTGAGCCCAGCTTTGGGAAGAGGCAGAATATCAAATTCTCCTACATAATAATAAGTAAAAATAATAGAGAGCAGTATGAATTCATAGTGCATGATAACAGTCGCATGATGGAGGTTTGCACTGTGAATCACTAAAGTGGAATCTGCCCATCTCTGTTACTGATTCCAAACCTGAGGTGGCTGCATTCGAGATAATTTGCAGCACAGAGGAGAAAGCGGTGGCTGAAGAGAGGAAAGAGAAAGATGGGGGCAGGTAAGAGAGAGGAGGAGAAGAAGCTGAAGGTGGCGGGAACCGGAGGTGACATTGATAAGATCTGAGAAGGAAAGGGACAAGTCATAGGGAGATAAAATACCAACCTGCGAAGGCAGGAAGGACATCCAATGTAGGGCGCTCTTGTGTTGTCGTCAACAGCGCTATATTCAGATCACCGAAACTTTCAAAAGTCTGCACTCATGGTTAGCTTTGCACAGGTAGCCTCCTTTCACAGATTCTGCAAAGAAGGGAAAAATCGGCCTTAACTCCGGATCAGGATTCTTAGTGGGGGCAGTAAATGCGTTGCCACCTTTTTATATCCTCTCCGTGTGTCGTGTAACAGTTCTATTGTTCTGTAAAGCATCGTACATGGACATGCATGGCTGCTCTCCTCCACGATAACCAGAGTCCCCGGCTTCCTGCCGCACATTTTTCAAGATTCTGTGACAAGAGTTGGCAAATCCTCTGGCAATTATATGATAAATTTGCATGATTTTACATAAATATTCACACCTCTAACTAGGCAAAAAAGTTCATTTTCTATTGTAAAAGTATTCGTATTGGGTTTTTTTAAATATTTAAACTATATATAAATAAAAAATGTACCAAGTACAAAAATAAAAAAATTATCAACTTAAGACAAATATAATAAACTTTAAACTGTGAAATGTCACTTTTGTTTTGCATTTAAATAGTGCGACCATCCTTTTTATATTTTCTTGGAAAAGTCCAATCCAAGTATACGAGCTACTGTATGCTAAAAATGCCCTCAGCATCGGCAATTTGTCATGCTGTTAATTGCACAGAATGATATCTGCACATATATTAGATAAATGGTAAGAGATACAAAGTTTCAAACTTGTCCGCAGTAGTGTCAGTCACCAAGGCTTCTATGAATTAAAATGAATGCCCTCTCTGCTGTGAAACACCAGCAGTTACAGACTTACCAACACACCTCCAGGTCTTTGTAAATGGTGTCCGACTGATCACATATGAAGGTGCAAGAAGCTTTGTATAAAGATGAAGTTAGCTTGTTGCTGAATATTTGACAAGCTGCCACAGAACCAACACTCCTGAAAGCTTTCCCGCCTCTTAATACAATCTTCTGAGGAAAGCTACAGGGTTCTTACCTTCCTTCATTCTCTGCTCTTGCTCCAGCCCCTTCCACCCTTTCCTTCTGTCCTATCTCCGCAGTGTATGTACGGTATATATCTCTTTATTACACTGCCACCCTGTGTCATCTTGTACTTAGATTTCTGCATGGTTTTTAAGTGTCCTTCCCTGATTGCTAATAGTTGCTCTTTGAATGTCTCTGAACTTCTTATTGGATGTGTTCCTGTTTGCTCTCTCTCTCCCTCTGTGTCTCATCTTCCTAGTCGTCCCTTGACCGGAGGCATGTTGGTTCTGTTTGCTGCCTGGAGGGACTTTTAAGTTAAAAAAAAGGCTCTTCGCAAACTAAAAGGTTATCCTGAATCCTTTTCTTCAAGCTCCTAAGAAGCATCTCTTTTCACCTTTTTTCCTACTCCTATTCAACTATTCGTGTTTATTACTATGCACCATGGGCCAGATTTTAAAAGGGTTACGCACCGGGCCTATTTTAAAAAGGCCCGGCGACGCGTGTAAAGCCCCAGGACGCAAGTCCCGGGGCTTTTCAAAAGGGGCGGTCCAGGGAGGGGCGGGGCCAGAGGCCTCTGACAGAGCGGCCATTACTGCTCTGTCGGAGGATCGCGTGCCGGCAGGCGGACGGTGCATGCAACTTGCGCCTGCCCAGAGGCAGGCGCAAAAGGTAAAATAAAACTTTGTGGGGGTTAGAGTAGGGCTAGGGGGAGGAAAGGTTAGAGGAAGGGGTGAGAAGATCAGGTTAGGGGGAAGGGAACAGGGGAAGGCAGCGTGGCTCTGTGCACCCCCTTGCACGTGCCGACCCCTGATTTTATAACTTGTGCACGCAGGCATAGGTAACTGGAAAAGAGAATATGGCATCTGATAAAGATTGCAAGAGCCACCTGGCCTGCCCATTTGCTCCATGTCAAATACCGCAGACCCTAATTCATTCTTCAGTGTTTCCCTACTAAGGATTCTCTGTGCTTGTGTCAGACTTTCTTGACTTGTGGTATCATTTTTTGCCATTTCATAGGAGGTTTTAGAGGCTGAGACCAATCAGCTTGAGAGATTCTTTCAGGAGGTGAGCAGCTGTCGACTTCCCCTGGACCCCGCTCTTCTGGTACAAGGAATTAACAGAAAGGTAAAGTCCCTCAGAGGTCGATGTGCAGAACTGGTGGATACACAGTACCTGAGTAAGGGAAATAAGGCTCATAGTCCAGTAAATGTCCATTTATATCTGCACTGGCCCAAGGGCGGTCTTTCAGCTGGCATGGGCAGTGTTTGGCAGCTCTTGAGATATTTTCTGATATTATTAGCCTAAGAATGTGTCTAAAGATTGCCTGGACCTGCGGCTGAACTCTGGATCACACTTTCTTTCTCTTTCTGTAAGGCATGTGCATATTTCTCGTCTAATGCTTTCCCGGTGAAAGTGTCTTTCATCAATGCGGATCCTCTCGGCAAACCTGTCAGTGTCATTTTTAAGGTAGGTGGGCTACAAACGTGTGCAGGTGCGGTTCAGTTAAATACCCAGTACAAAGGGATTTTCTGACTTCCAGTGCTTCTGGAGAGTTTTGCAGTATCTGGGGCATTCCTCCCCATTAGGCTCTGTCAGAAGAAGCAATTTCAGAGATCAAAGTCGGATGAGCGTGGAGAAAGAGGGAATTGCTTCCGTACAGTGAGCACTAGAATGCCCTTTCCTTCTATAACACCAGCTCCCCTCTCTTTAAGGATGCTCATCGGTGCACAAGTCATTGCATTTGGATTTCCTGACCCTATGCTTCTGTCCTTCTGGTGTCATGAGAGACTTCTCTTGTAAGGAGGATTGTCCCTAACAGGGTCATTAAACGAGAGCTCTCATGCTCTAACAGTTCATATTTGTGCCCAGTGTGACAGCTTTGAAATCCTAATGGGGAGAACAATAAAATTACATCACACACCAGTTTTTCAAAAGAACACATTTTCCCATGCTGATAACATCATTGCATAGAGTTAAAACTATTTTCGTGTCACTCAGGAGTTGTGCAAGAGTTTGGACTGCACCAGTAGCCTGAGGTTTTGGAGTGTGAATTTCCATGAAACTTGAAGTCCACAAGGAAGACAATTTTGGGAGTTCGGAGCTGAGGGGGTTAATCAGCTGCACAGTATCAGCCTGCAGTGGGCTGTTCCTTTGCACAGCTATAACCTTGGGAGCGCAGCTGGCATTAAACCAGAGCATATTCTGGCCTAAAGCAGGCATAGCCTACAGTAAAAATGAGCAGAGTTATGCAATGCAGAGTAAAAATCCCAGTCAGCTCTGTCACTGGATTCCATGATATATACAGCATGTACCATTAAAAATGTCTTACGTATGTATGGTCCAGTGCGATGGTCAGTGGGAATGCCTGAACTGGTCGCAACTCTGTTATTCTGAAGACAATTACTGCTGATTCCCCACCTAGGGATACCCACTAGGAATGTGCATTTATTTTGAAATGACTTGAAACAGGCAATGGAATAGGCAATTTCATTCCATTTTGTGTCAAAATGAAATGAAACAAAAAACAAAATTTGTTTTTAGTTTCATTCCTTTTCATGCCGGGAGTGTAGCACCATTTTTTAAATCGGCTTTCCCAGACTTTCTCGCATTCCCTGCTGGCATCCCCAGCCTTCCCCTCAAGACCACCAGATGCTCCTGGCCCACTGGTGCTGTTTCTCTTAATGACTCAGCCAACCCAAAGTTTTGTTGTACAACTGACCAAGAGGCCAGTGCCATTTTGTTGTATGGCAAAATTTCAGGGTAGCCGCACCATTACGAGAAACAACATCGGCGGGAAGAAGGGATTGGATTTTGTTGCTGCCCCTCCGGGGCAAGGACCCTGGATGTGTGGGAATGGAGTCTGGGTGGGAGGTATCCACGGGGGATTGGAGAAAGGTCAGGTGGACCGTGGGGAGTGAAAAAAAGCCCAGGGAGTTGATTTTAAAATTGTCAGCTGGGTTTTGGTTTTAGTGTGCACTATTGTAAAACAGCCCTCACAAAACCAAAACGAAATGAAACGAAAAATAAGGAAACAAAATGAAAGAAAGCAAAACTGCTATCACCAACAAAATGAAAAAAATACACATGTACACCCCTAATAAGAACATAAGAAATTAACATACTGGGTCAGACCAAGGGTCCATCAAGCCCAGCATCCTGTTTCCAACAGAGGCCAATCCAGGCCATAAGAACCTGGCAAGTACCCAAAAACTAAGTCTATTCCATGTTACCATTGCTAATGGCAGTGGCTATTCTCTAAGTGAACCTAATAGCAGGTAATGGGGACTTCTCCTCCAAGAACTTATCCAATCCTTTTTTAAACACAGCTATACTAACTGCACGAACCACATTCTCTGGCAACAAATTCCAGAGTTTAATTGTGCGTTGAGTAAAAAAGAACTTTCTCTGATTAGTTTTAAATGTGCCCCATGCTAACTTCATGGAGTGCCCCCTAGTCTTTCTACTATCCGAAAGAGTAAATAACCGATTCACATCTACCCGTTCTAGACCTCTCATGATTTTAAACACCTCTATCATATCCCCCCTCAGTCGTCTCTTGTCCAAGCTGAAAAGTCCTAACCTCTTTAGCCTTTTCTCATACGGGAGCTGTTCCATCCCCTTTATCTGTACCTTCTCCATCACAATTATATCTTTTTTGAGATGCGGCGACCAGAATTGTACACAGTATTCAAGGTGTGGTCTCACCATGGAGTGATACAGAAGCATTATGACATTTTCCGTTTTATTAACCATTCCCTTCCTAATAATTCCCAACATTCTGTTTGCTTTTTTGACTGCCCACAGCCTGCAATATTTATGTATGTATTTATTTATTTATTTATTTATTTTATTTTTTTTTAATGAGTTTTATATACCGTCATTCGGTAAAGCCATCACAACGGTTTACAAAAGCTCAAAATGCAGGATTTTTAACAATTGAGCAAAAAGGGATAACAGGAAGTATATTAGACAAAGGAGAGATACTCAGTTGCAAAGATATTAACTGGCATTTGCACTACAGGTTGCACTAAGGGGTGCACAAAGGGGAGGGCCCCTTTGTCACGCACCTTCGGCGCGCGACGCACGGCACGCGGCGCCTGGTGGCAGGGCGCTTTTCAACGGTCGGAGCTGCCCCTGGTGACATGGGGGGGGGGGGGCTTCCGATCGGGTCTCTGCCTCACATTGCAGTTCTGTTTTTTTATAACCTCTCAGCATACAGTTGAGAAGAACGTCTTTCTTGAACACAAGTTTGTGAAATAACTTACACACTGGGGCTAATTTTCTGGCTTCGCTTCTGAAGCCTGGTATCCAACCTTGAAGACCTACAAAAATCAAAATCTTATTTATTTATTTATTTATTTAAATTTCTTATATACCGGCATTCGCGATGGGAGTCGCATCATGCCGGTTTACAAATAACAAGGTGTGACAAAAGAATAAATACTTAATAACTTAAAACATTAACATGTGATAGAAGAATAAGATAGAAGAATAAGAATCTTGACTCTATCTATGTCTCTGTCATGACCATAAAAAGTAAAATATGCTAGGAACTAAACCTAAGCTTCCTCCGTGTCTTGTCCAGGCAGGAGATGATCTGCGTCAGGATATGCTGGTCCTCCAGATCATTCGGGTCATGGATAAGATCTGGCTGCAGGAGGGCCTGGATATGCATATGATCATCTACAGCTCTGTATGCACCGGAAAAGATCAAGGTCAGTAGAGAGTGTGGTGCAGAGTGCCACCGACGTTCATCACACACACACACACACACACACACACCGCAGTCTCTCATCATCCCGGACCACTTTTACCGATCCCAATGAATTCAAATATTATCGTGAGCTATGCACAGAGAATGCTTTACTTCCTTCCAATTATGATTTTCCCCTTCCCTAGGCGGTGATGGATTTTAAAAATTCATTTTCTCAGCAGTTTCAAATACATTCTGGTGCCGTGCTAGAACAGACCATCCATGCCACACGCCCGGTCAGCTCCAGTGAGCCTGCATGTCCAGAGGGGGAAGAGGAAGAGGCAAACCACTTTTCTTTGCAGAATAACATCTGCTGCAGCTTTACTGAACGAGGAGTCGGGCGTACGCCGGGGGTCGCCCAGTGGCCAGGTTAAACAGCAGCTGCGGCTGACCGGCAAAAGTGGTGGCTGAATATTCGGTGAAATGTAACCGCACAGAACTCATGCAGCCATTTGTGCACGATTTAGCCAGTTAGCGCCAAATATCATGCTAAGCAGCTAAATTTCAAAGCACGCTCTGAGTCTAACCCCATTTTTGTCAGGCTAAATCTGTGCACACAGCGATTTTGCATGGATGGGTTTTAGCACCACTCTGGGGCAGGGAAGGGGTGGAATTTTCAACCGGTTTGATTTGTGAGACTAAAAGCCAATTTTAACCACATAAATCTTTTGAATTTTGAACCCTTAGTACCAATTTCTTAACAAGGGGCTCTCAGCAGCAACGTGGATGAATCACGCGTTTTCTTTCCATAAAATTGGTTGAACAGGGGCTCTCGGGAGCTGATGCCTGCATATCTGTGCTTTGGGGTTTTAATAGAGAAGCACTGATTGAAAATCCTGGCAAAATAAAATACAAAGGAAGAGCATTGTAATCGTGCTTTCCACCAAACCGTGCATAAAGCTGCCGGGGCAGAGGCTGCGGCCAGCGTTCTGTAAATCATGCTGACCTCAAGCACTACCAGTCTCAGAGCTCAGGACCTCAGCTGACCAGCGCTGCTCATCACTACAGGTCACGCTTGTGTAGGCGGCTTTTATCCAATCAAGCTAAGACATTAGAGCACAGGAGCACAGGAAGTGCCATGCTGGCTCAGATCAAGCCCTTATTTCCTTCCAGATTTGCACCACTCTTCAGAGGCAGGAAGATGCATGTTTTACCCTGATTTAAATATTGTGAGGTCCATATTCAGAAGATTTAGCAGCCTACCTCAGAAGTTAGCCGGCTAAATGAATATTTGGGCGTTTACCTGGCTACATTCTAGCGTTCTGGGTGCATAAGTGACAGGAGTTGAGCTGGCAGGCTGGTAATCAGCTAACTCCGATATTCAGAGTTATCCAGTTAACATAGCCAGCCAGGTCTGGTTGGGCCGAAGAGCTGTGCTGACCTTAGCCCGTTAGAGTTAGCTGACTAACTTTAAGATAAGCTATATTCAGTAGTGCGGTTCTATCATTGAATAGACCTCTAAAATTAGCCGGCTAACTGGAGGATTTATCATTTCGCTATAGTAATAGCAATAGTCAGCAGGCGGCCGCATCATGGCGGTGTGATTTCGCTCTCCGCGGTCGCGGCCGCGCTGCACTCTATCACCCCCGTAGCGCCAATGAAATAGCTGTAGCTATTTCCGGTGCTAATGCGGGCGATAATGTGCGGTACGATATCTCCCGCAGCGCTACAAGCCCCTCACTTTCCTTAACCCCGCCTAAACCCTGCCCAAACTCCTCCCCTTTCCCTAATTTTAATTTCCAACCTGCAATGCGGTAGTCATTGTGTGCGTTAGGGCGTTATCACGTGCAACAGGGCAGTGGTCCCCAACCCTGTCCTGGGGGACCACCAGCCAGATGGGTTTTCAGGATATCCACAATGAATATGCATGAGAGAAAATTTGCATGCACTGCCTCCATAACATGCAAATTTTCTCTCATGCATATTCATTGTGGATATCCTGAAAACCCGTCTGGCTGGTGGTCCCCCAGGACAGGGTTGGGGACCACTGCCCTGTCGCACGCGATAATAGTCCATCGTGATTTGAAAAATGACCCCCTAAGTTTTCTGTGTGGACTGTATGTGAATATGGATTTCAGTATTTCTGTATGAGTTTATTTCTTTAATGTATATATACCCTTTTCCTGGTTACATAACCACCCACATAAATATTCCTTCTTTGTGTTTGTCTAGGTCTAGTGCACATGGTCCCAGATGCTACTACTCTAGCAAAAATCCACCGACAGTCTGGAATCATAGGGCCCTTAAAAGAAAACACTATTAAAAAATGGTTTAGTCATCACAATCCTTCACAAGCCAGCTATAGGAAGGTAAGTTAAACACATTCGTTCTGTTCTAGGGAACTTCCTTTAGTGTCGTCATGTTTTGCAGTGAATGAAACCTGAGTAATTTTTATGACTGCATTAAATGTTTTCCTGTATTCTTAGACCAATAGTCTAAGCAAATCTGCAGCACTTTTGCCATGAAAAGGTGAAATGCACTTGATGGCAGACAGCAAACATCTGGGGTGTTCCCTTGAGTTTTGGGCCCAGATTTGTGAAAAACCTGCTCTCTCCAGACATGGGATAGTCCCTTAATATACACGCAGCCGAGGTTCTTCATGAATTCTGCATGAGATGGCTGCCAGCATTTAATTTAGCACCATTAAGCATTCCAAGTTTATAACAAAGTCATTTTCTTAAACATGGAGGCTTGTCCAGGCTCCAGGGCCACCATCTGACCTTGGTTAAAGTGTCCCAGACTCCTTTATAATGCCCTTGAGAGAGTTAGATATGTTTGGGGAGGGATCAGGGAATTCCTATCACCTGCGACCTCCAAAGATAGCCAGAATGTAACTTTTCCTGAGATAGTGCTATGCTTTATAAGAGGGTCAGCTCTGGGATGGGCTGTTCTAAAACACTGCTTTAAGTGGCTTTCCAGAAGGGTTTGAAATCCTGTGCTTCTCTTCTTTCTGCTTTGATTTTTACCTTGCTTTTCTGGTTAATTAGGCGATGAATAACTTCTTTTACTCCTGTGCTGGCTGGTGCATTGTTACCTTTATCCTGGGAGTCTGCGACAGACACAGTGACAACATTATGCTGACAAACACAGGCCACATGTTTCACATCGACTTTGGAAAGGTGTTAGGTCATGCCCAAACATTTGGACCCATAAAAAGGTTGGTTCCTAAGATAACTATTTTGCTTTGTAATCATATTGTCAAATGGGTAAAAACCCAGATCACCCTAAAGCTGATTTTAACCCATGGGTAAAAATTATTAATACAAAAACTGCAGGGGAGATGCTGCTCATGACGGCTGTGCATTGACTTTGTCCCTTAACTTTTACTTACAATGTATGGGCGTAAATTAATGACTAAGATTAATCCGCCAATGACATAAAGATGAAAATGCAAGAAATATATGTTAGGTTGCGTCCCCTTCCAGCCAGCCGCCCCCACATGGCGGCACCCATGCGGAATAGCATAAGAGTACGACAGTCCCTGAGCGTGGGGACCTTGACGGAGACGGCAGGCAGCCAGAAGCCCAGCAGTAACAAGGTTCGGCATACAGATGTACCGGACCGTGTTACCTCCTGCCTGCGTGAATAGAAGAGGAAAGGGAGCGTAAATATCCTCAGATTCCGCACAGGAGTTATCACCAGGCAATGCGGCATGAAACTGGAAAACATGAATTCTTTTCTCTTATTTATGGGGGTGACAGGCTGAGCCCATTGCATGCAGGGAGATGTAGTTCTGATTCCCCGAGAGTTGCCCAAGGAAAGCCAGGCTGCATCCCCTGGACACAGAGCCATCTCGAGCCCATGCACAGTGTGCAGACTGTAAACCGGGGGGGGCAGCGCCTCTGTAATCACGTAAGATAAGTTGAGGATTGCTATATTAGAGCTTGTTAAAGCTTGTGTTGTCGGGTCATGGGAAGTGAAGCCGAGGTCCAGCTGAAGTCGAGGATGTAATTGAGATTCCTGCGGGGGGGAAAGCTGGAAGCTGCGGTGCCTTCGGAAACTTCATTATCTGCTGCGGATGTTTAGGGTCAGTCACTGGGGTCACGCAGGAAGCAGAGCAGACCCTCCACCCACCCACCCAGGGGGGACACTGGAAGAGTTCCCACGAAAATCTGGGAAGGCCTTTCCAGAGAGGGACTTCTCACAGCCGCAGGACCATTTCGTTTTAACCCTGAAAAGCCTGCTCTCCCGGGTCGGGGTTTTGGAAGTGCGCACAAGTAATGGAAAGTGAGAAAGAGATCCCTAGAACAAAATGGTGACGTTAGTGTGCAAATCTAGAGGTGATCTGTGGCGTGAAGCCAGGGACATGTGCTCCTGTTTTACTGTCATCCCTGCACTTTCTCCCCTGCTCCATTTGGCTTCTTCTGGGCTATGGCACCGTCTCCCCCTCCTCCTCCACCCCCCCCCCCTGGTAGGTATCGCCATGGCGGAGCATCCTTTCCCTCAGGGGCTGCAGCATCCCCAGTGCGGGTCAGTCCAGGAAGCAAACCCTGCGCTTCCATCCGGCAGGACACAGCACTAGCACTATATGTGCACCCTCCCACCTTCATGTTAGCTTTTACCATACTAAAATGTGGCAGCTTTCTACTCTTGAACTATGTAGTGTGGTGAACTGGAGTTCAAAACTAATTTGGGATAACATTATAAAAGATCCCAAATGCCAGTAGAAGAATTCAAATCTAGGTTAAGTAATTTTTCAGTGAAAATATTTTTTCTAAAGATTGTCTCTGGCCCTGATTTACCTGTAGTATTTTCTCATCCCTAGCCTTCTGTTTCTCCTTTCTCTGCAATGTTATGCTTCTTCGTGTTACGTTTCTCCACGTGTGGCCACGTTTCTCCCAGGCTGCTCTGAGGCCTGACACACTGACATTCAGAGACGTGGCTGACACACAGTGGCTGGCTGTTTCCCCAGGTGCTTGCATTATTTTGGGAGGTAGTTAATGCACAAGCAGGCAAACAAAACACAGTTCAGTTTCTGCATCATTCTGGTTTTAATGGAACAGAGTTCCACTTGCAGATTAAATAGATCAGTTAGGAAAGGGGTAAAGGTTGGTGTCCACTTCGTGTCAAGTGCAAAGAGGATGAAACAGCAACAGATGTTTAAAAATGGCATTGGTGACTGCCTCCACAAAATAACTGTATGCGACCCAGGATTGGCTAAAGGCTCTCCAACAATATCCAGTCCAATCAATTAAGACTGGTAACCGGTAACAGCTGGGGCATCTGCACAGGAAATTAGGATTTTCCCCTCCATCCCCCATAACTGGATTTTCACAGGATGGTGCACTCATGATAGTTCACCCCTACCGGGATCCTTCCCTGTGGCCCTTCTACCAAAATGGGTCCCCAGGCTTCGTTCATTAAAGGGCCTGTCCAGCAAGGCGTGGTATGTGTACAGCAGGGAAAGGAAGCGCAGGATCAGCCCCGTGGTACCTCTCAGTCAGTGTATGGCCGTGGCCAGGAACTTCATGGGGTTAAAGGGCCTGTCCAGCAAGGCGTGGTATGTGTACAGCAGGGAAAGGAAGCGCAGGATCAGCCCCGTGGTACCTCTCAGTGTATGGCCGTGGCCAGGAACTTCATGGGGTTAAAGGGCCTGTCCAGCAAGGCGTGGTATGTGTACAGCAGGGAAAGGAAGCGCAGGATCAGCCCCGTGGTACCTCTCAGTGTATGGCCGTGGCCAGGAACTTCATGGGGTTAAAGGGCCTGTCCAGCAAGGCGTGGTATGTGTACAGCAGGGAAAGGAAGCGCAGGATCAGCCCCGTGGTACCTCTCAGTCAGTGTATGGCCGTGGCCAGGAACTTCATGGGGTTAAAGGGCCTGTCCAGCAAGGTGTGGTATGTGTACAGCAGGGAAAGGAAGCGCAGGATCAGCCCCCTGGTACCTCTCAGTGTATGGCCGTGGCCAGGAACTTCATGGGGTTAAAGGGCCTGTCCAGCAAGGCGTGGTATGTGTACAGCAGGGAAAGGAAGCGCAGGATCAGCCCCGTGGTACCTCTCAGTGTATGGCCGTGGCCAGGAACTTCATGGGATTAAAGGGCCTGTCCAGCAAGGCGTGGTATGTGTACAGCAGGGAAAGGAAGCGCAGGATCAGCCCCGTGGTACCTCTCAGTGTATGGCCGTGGCCAGGAACTTCATGGGATTAAAGGGCCTGTCCAGCAAGGCGTGGTATGTGTACAGCAGGGAAAGGAAGCGCAGGATCAGCCCCGTGGTACCTCTCAGTGTATGGCCGTGGCCAGGAACTTCATGGGGTTAAAGGGCCTGTCCAGCAAGGCGTGGTATGTGTACAGCAGGGAAAGGAACCGCAGGATCAGCCCCGTGGTACCTCTCAGTCAGTGTATGGCCGTGGCCAGGAACTTCATGGGGTTAAAGGGCCTGTCCAGCAAGGTGTGGTATGTGTACAGCAGGGAAAGGAAGCGCAGGATCAGCCCCGTGGTACCTCTCAGTGTATGGCCATGGCCAGGAACTTCATGGGGTTAAAGGGCCTGTCCAGCAAGGCGTGGTATGTGTACAGCAGGGAAAGGAAGCGCAGGATCAGCCCCGTGGTACCTCTCAGTGTATGGCCGTGGCCAGGAACTTCATGGGGTTAAAGGGCCTGTCCAGCAAGGCGTGGTATGGGTACAGCAGGGAAAGGAACCGCAGGATCAGCCCCGTGGTACCTCTCAGTGTATGGCCGTGGCCAGAAACTTCATGGGATTAAAGGGCCTGTCCAGCAAGGCGTGGTATGTGTACAGCAGGGAAAGGAACTGCAGGATCAGCCCCGTGGTACCTCTCAGTGTATGGCCGTGGCCAGGAACTTCATGGGATTAAAGGGCCTGTCCAGCAAGGCGTGGTATGTGTACTGCAGGGAAAGGAACTGCAGGATCAGCCCCGTGGTACCTCTCAGTGTACGGCCGTGGCCAGGAACTTCATGGGGTTAGCGGCACCATTTTGACAAAGAGTGCCAGCAGGACAGGAGCGAGGAGGGAGGGATCGCTGCTTTCCCCATGAGACCACCAGGATTTTAAGTGAACATTGGGGGGGATCGGGAGGGGTCGAGCAGGGACATTTTTGGTCAAGGCAGCAGATCGCCTTAAGTGTGGGTGGGCTCTAAGAGGACTTGTTACTAATTTTTTTTAAACCGGTCAAGACGAGGCAGGGGGTTGGGAGAAGGGGATCCCACTAGAAAGATTCCAGTGTGGGGACCTTTCTGGGGCCCCCTTAATTTCCGACCCCGGAAGCATTGGAAAGCGTTTCAGAATCCCAGTGCCCCCGAGGGAACGTCAGCAACAGTTGTAAATCTGACCTTTTGGAGTAGCGTGACGCGTGAAGGTTTTTCATGTGCCGCACCGCTCATTCCCATGGCTCGGGATTAGAAAATCAAACGTTACGCATGCAGTTTGCTTGCCCCAGCTTTTTCCGCAGCTGAATGTCCACACACCGTGGAACCGGCCCTCACTTACAGTAGCATTTCAGAAGGGCATTTTCAGTCAGGTGATTTCACCAGGGTAAATACTTATTAAATGCCACCGAAATATGGTGTAAGTATGTAAGAGGTTTGGAGTGGTATGTGCAGGGTCTGGGACAGTATATGTGGAGTCTGGAGCAACATGCATGGGGTCTGGAGCAGCATATGTGAGCATTTGCAGGGTCTGGAGCACCACATATGGGTTCTGGAGCAGCATGTGCGGGATCTTGAGCAACAAGTGTGAGAGATGTGGGGTCTGGAGTAGCATGTGAAGTGTCTGGAGCAGCATTCATGGGATCTGGAGGAGGAGCATGTGTGAGCATGTGCAGGTCTATAACAGCACATGTGGGGTCTGGAGTAGCATGCCTGGGGTCTGGAGAAGCATGTCTGGGGTATGGAGTAGCATGTGCAGGGTTTGGAGCAGCATATGTGGGGTCTGGAGAAGCATGCCTGGGGTCTGGAGAAGCATGTCTGGGGTATGGAGTAGCATGTGCAAGGTTTGGAGCAACATGTGCGGGCTCTGGAGCAGCATGTGTGGGGTCTGGAGCAGTATGTGCAGGGTCTGGAGCAGCATGTGTGAGGTGTGGAGCAGTGTGTACAGGGCCTAGAGTAGCATGTGCGGGATCTGGAGCAGCATGTGCGGGATCTGGAGCAGCATGTGCGGGGTCGGGAGCAGCATGTGCGGGGTCTGGAGCAGCATGTGCAGGAGCAGCATGTGGGGTCTGGAGCAATATGTGCGGGGTCTGGAGCAGCATGTGGGGTCTGGAGCAGCATGTGCGGGGTCTGGAGCAGCATGTGGGGTCTGGAGCAGCATGTGCGGGGTCTGGAGCAGCATGTGTGGGGTCTGGAGCAGCATGTGGGGTCTGGAGCAGCATGTGCGGGGTCTGGAGCAGCATGTGGGGTCTGGAGCAGCACGTGTGGGTGCTTGTCTGATGATGGAATGACATCCCTTGTACCAGCTGGAGGTCTTAGAGCATAGGGGGCTGTGTCACCCTATTCAAATTCTTTCCTCATATATCAAAGTTACAATACAGACTCTGAGTCGTATTCAGCAAGACCTTCTCTCTCTTTTTCCCAAACCTTGTTTTATTAATGTCTGCGTTAGCATTAATGAGCTTTTGCTGAATGGAGTTAAACTCACGCTGTGACCGGCTGGACGTGAACAGTTATTCTGACATGATTTATTGTATATCTGGAACAATAAAATATGGTACCAGAGAGACGGGATACATTTTATTTTTATTTGAAGATGACAGTTAAATAAATGAGTGTCTTACAAAATATCCTACAGGCTTAGAGCGCAGTGGCTTTTGCCAGTGTATGAGGCACCATGCTGGACCCCAGTGCCCTGGCACAGAGAGAGAAACCTCCCAGAGGGAGAAACTTGAAAAGAAAAGTCTGAATGGTAAAGCTCACGAAGTCTTCATTTGTGTTCCTGGCTTGTTTGAAGAGACCGGGCTCCCTTCATCTTCACGTCTGAGATGGAATACTTCATCACGGAAGGAGGGAAAACCCCCCAGCGCTTCCAGGATTTCGTGGAGCTGTGCTGCCAGGCTTACAACGTGCTCCGGAAACGCAGCTACCTGCTTCTGAACCTGCTGGAGCTGGTAAGGCGATTGCACAAAGTCTGCCAGTGCATGGCTTCCAAAGTTTAAATGTTCAAGGCTCAGCCATGGACTGCCCCGTGCAGTCTTTCGGTATCTGAATGTTGAAACATGTCGTCTCTCCAGACATTCATTCTCCCTCTTCCCATACACAAAGGAGAATGCACAAGTCCATTGAGTTTATCACCACAGAAGCAGAGATATTAGCAGGCAAGGACCCAGTGGTCCAGGCCATCTGTCTATGGTGCTGCCGCGGGTCCTCCTCAAGCTGCAGCCCCCATCATGCACAAAACAACCGATATTATTATTATTTCATATCCCGAGCAGAGACGTGCCTTACGCTTACTGTCACTTTCACTTTACCTTAGCTCACTGTCTCAAAATAGCACACACTAAACTTTGAAATAGTGCACGCAAAGATGAAGAAAGTGCACACGATGTATGCGCTTAAAGCTGGGTTTTATGTGCGTAAATGGGATTTTGACAATTGCTAATTTTACGCATGGAATTCCTTTGAAACTTAACTTCACAGAGCTGAATTTTCAAACGGTTTTAAGTACGTCAATGGGCTTCTCAGAACTGCTACATTATATTCTTTTGTTTCTGTGTAACTCCATTGAAAATTCACTCTTTTAGTGCGTGCTATTTCGTTTTAGCATGCGCTATTTTGTTTTAGTGCGTGCTATTTTGTTTTAGCATGCGCTGTTTTGTTTTAGTGCGTGCTATTTCGTTTTAGCATGCGCTGTTTTGTTTTAGTGCGTGCTATTTCGTTTTAGCATGCGCTGTTTTGTTTTAGTGCGTGCTATTTCGTTTTAGCAAGCGCTGTTTTGTTTTAGTGCGTGCTATTTCATTTTAGCATGCGCTATTTTGTTTTAGTGCGTGCTATTTCATTTTAGCATGCGCTGTTTTGTTTTAGTGCGTGCTATTTCGTTTTAGCATGCGCTATTTTGTTTTAGTGCGTGCTATTTCGTTTTAGCATGCGCTGTTTTGTTTTAGTGCGTGCTATTTCGTTTTAGCATGCGCTGTTTTGTTTTAGTGCGTGCTATTTCGTTTTAGCATGCGCTGTTTTGTTTTAGTGCGTGCTATTTCATTTTAGCGTGCGCTATTTTGTTTTAGTGTGTGCTATTTCATTTTAGCATGTGCTATTTTGTTTTAATGTGTGCTATTTGGAAAAAGCGCGCGCTAAAATGAAATTAAACAAAAAAAGCCAGAAGAAAAATTAAAATGTTTGTCCTGTTCATAAGTAAACTCATTAATATATTTAGTGCCAAACTGTTTAGCCTACTATCTTGGCCCCCCTTCGTCTGGAGTATGAATTACTCCTCATGCTTGGGGTGTGGAGTATCACATGAGAAATTTATCTTCAGGTTCTTGGCCTGAGTGGGGGATGAGACAGGGTCCCAGTCACCCCAATACCACAAATCTGTGCCCTTCCCAAACAACCTCTCACTTGTGGCAGCACAGACCGGATACAATCCTGACGTTAGAATAAAGCAGTAATTAACCCTTTCACTAGTACTGTGTAAGTAGACAGTAAAGCCAACCAGAACATTAAATTGGAAAAGTAGAGTAGGAAGTATGATATAAGCTTGCAGTTTTCTTATTTTAAACCAAGCAATGCAAAGACAACACTGGGCATGGCCTGTTAGTCAGGGTAAACAACACACTCCTATGGATAATAAAAGAATGAGGAACGCTAATAGAGAAAGGTTGGGGGGGAAAGCAGTGAAGTACTCAGCTTTCAAAAATTGTCTTTACACCTGAATACTTAAAAAGGGGGTGGGGGGGGGCGGGACAGATCCACCCCCAGATCACCAGTTTGTAAAGGGTGCACCCTGTCCCAAAACCAAATTGTGTGGAAGAAAAAACAATCAAAAAATGAAGAAATCCCTCTTGATGATGGAGCTAGCCAGATGACAAAAGGCAAGGAAATAAACATTTTCCCTCCTCTGCTAAGATACTCTCTGTGCAAAGTTTAGATTACTTAACTCTGTCTCTTAGGAAGGTGATCCAGCCATGTGCTCCTAGGCCTGGATAGCTCTGAAAGGAAGTCTCTCAGTATCTCAGCTCCTGGCATCTTTGTCCCTTGTTGGGATTTTACATGTAGCTCGGCTATGAAGCAAGAACAGCAGTCTGTCTTTCTATTTCTTCAGAGCGCAGACTTCTGTCTCTCCCTCTTGATAATTTAGCTCTTCAGGAGAAGAACTGATTGTGGGGCTGCCAGATGCACTGCTCTGTTCCTGGCTCCTGGCTCCAACTCCTGGCCATCCCTGCCCCTCACACACAGACAGAGCCAGCCAATATGCATCTTTTCTTCCTTAAATGGTCTCCCAGCATTCCTTTGGCTTCCTCCTCTGCTGGCTATGTAGTGCAGTTCTCTGGGCAGGCTAAACAGCACCGCCCTTTTCCCAACTTGTTAATACTGTGAGTGCTGGATGCTGGTTCTCGCAGAACATTTGTCCTTCACAGGAGAGCATACTGGGGTTTTGATGTATTTTTATATTCCTTCACCTTGGCTGCGGCGGCTTGCAGTCTCTGCAGGTTTGAAAACTGCTTTTTGACAAGTCCAAAACACATCCCTCAGATCCAGACACAACTTGGTCCACACATGACAAGCTTGTGGGGGCAGGAACCTGGTTTATAGTAGTTTGCTACTATATTCTGTGGCTATTTTGTTAATTTAATGTAATGGCCAATGACCAATACAAAAGAATAGAGCTGCCACAGTGATATTCTTAAGAAATCAACACAAAAGAAGAAAGAAGGGTTCTGGTCATTCATCAGCAATCTACGGTTCCCACATCCTGACTTATCTTTCACACAAGAAGCTCTCAGCATGCAAGGACTATCCATCGCTTCAGGCTGTGATCAATGCCCCAGACAAGAAGTGGCCCACTGGGAGCTGAACCACGCGTGTCATAAAGCACCTATAATCATAGGGCATTTGATCTCCTATAATTATGTCATTAAACAGATGTCATATGCCATAAGGCACCGATAATCCAATAATTCAAATGATTTAAAATGCAGAATTACATCTCCAACTTCAGCCGCTTCTCTTTTCCACTTATTTTTTTCCTCTTGTAGCAGACGCAGTTGAGATTTCCGAGGCGCGCCTGTGCCACATACAGTAAATCGTGCTCTCATTCTCAGCAATGATTAGACGAGCTGAACGAGGGGCACTAAAGTGATCCTCCTCTGTGCAACCTAGTCCTAACATTTACCGTGCTCTGCAGTGATAAATTATGAAGGTGTTTGTGTTGTGCAGGGTAACTGCTGGCAATTTCCAGCAAGCTGTGAATCTTGAGTACAGTTTTCTTGTCCCAATATGGAGTTAATGCTTTTGTTCATGGTGCTGAGCAGCATGTTTGCAGATATCAGCTGTTCTGCAATTGCTCCTGGGAGCAAGGGAAGAAATAATCCATGAAGTTCCCATCATTGTGAAAACCGTAGAAACATCTGTGGGAAGCCCACATGAAGAAATGCATCATCATAGCCTGCAGCCAGGGTCTCTCTCAGCAAAGAGATCGATGAGGCAAACTTACAGAGGGTCGCAGGGTCACGAGCAGAGCGATTACAAATAGAGGGAATGTAATCCATTTACAATGGCAGAGAAAGAGCGGAGAGAGGCTGATGATCCACAAATCTCCCGCTATTCATCCACAAGCCAAGTGAGATTTTTGCTAATTGTGATTTGTGAATTCTGGTTTGTGAGTTGTGGAGTGACGGGGAAATTGGATTAATACAGAGTGATTTCCCCCATCTCCAAGTTTCTTATCTGCATTTCTTTAAATATAGACATAAAGGTCAACAAAGAAATGTAGGCCGTTTTATTTATTTATTAATGCACGCTGGTTTCACTTTATCATTTCACACACTGATCTTGTTTTGGCTGTTTACGGAAGATAAAGCAGATGAAGCCTTATCTATCTTCCCGCCATGCTTTCGTGACATCTAGGTTGGATTATTGCGAATCTCCCTATGTGGGTTTACCCCAGAGAGAGTTGCACATGTGACTCCTGCCCTGAATTCTGCTTCCTGTGCCACTGGTAAAGTGTCCTTCCCCAAACTTTCACTTATCCTCTAGTGCAACTGAAGGGCATGGCTCTATGTCTGCCTGTCTCCATAGGGGGCGGGTGCCCTGTGTAAATACACGTCTGAGATCAGCTTGGGAGTGTGGCTCTTCTTCAGTGGGATTCAGAGGGAAGGACCCGAAGTGATTCTGAGAATCTCTGTAAACCTGCTGGTTCTGCCAGTCCAACAGTGCTGTTTGGTACCAGAGGTTCTGGAGAGCCAAGGGAAATGCTTCTAGGTATTTGGCAAAAGGCACCTGGGAGGAAGCATGGACACTAACTACAAGAACAAAGATACTTTCGCCTTCTCTGGAAATGTCCTCGTGGGAAGAATTCAGTGATTTGGCACAAGTACTGAGGAGCTTATGTTCTGCAGAATGACTAATTCACAAGGGCTGTTAGTAGAAGAGAATTGGATCTTGATACAATGCTAAAGGGAGAGGAAGAATAACGTGTGTTTATTTTGATGCTGCCTTTATCTCTGCTGTCCAATCCTGTGGCTTATCTTTTTGTGATTTTAATGGCTCATTGACTGCAGGCAGGGGCGGTTCTATCATGAGGTAGAGTCAGGTGGCTGCCTCAGGCAGCACAATTTTGGGACTGGATAAACACTCCTGTGGTGACCACCTTACCTTGCTGAAGAGCAGAGCCGTTCTTGCTGCGGCCCAATGAGCGAAGATCCGGCAGGGCCATTCCATTGCAGCCCAAAGATTGAAAGCTCAGTGGAGCTCCGGCAGAGTCCACCCCACCACAGTCCAAAGATCAAAAGCCTGGCTGGAGTTGGCAGAGGGCAACCACTGCGGCCCAAAGATCAAAGGCTCAGTGGGGCTGCGGTGGAGCCCATCCCACCACGGCTCGAAGTCAGGTCCTGTAGGTCACCATGGATCCCATCCCGCAGCAGCCGAAGAAAGGGGGAAACCCTAAAAGAATGTGTGTGTAAGGGAGAGTGAGAGCATGTATGTATGTGTATGTGTGTGTGTGTGTGTATGAGAGAGCCTGTATGCATGTCTGAGTGTGTGTGTGAGACAGAGAGAGAGGGCATGAGTGAGTGTCTGCATGTGTGTGTGTATGAGAGAGAGCCTGTAAGTCCTAGCTGTACAGACGCCAGTCCTATCACCCCGGGGTGTGGGCTCTTCATCTCTGGGGGGAAGGCGTGGGTGGAATCCCTTCCCTGTGTGTTGCTATAGCTCTTCGGGGCAGGCACACTGAGAGAACAGGCCGGGCTCACTGGTGGGGAGTTCAAATTAAAAGTTTACTGTGATTTGTCCAAAATAGTAAGATGCCTAAATGATTGTGTTCCCGTGGAGTACTGAGCTGAGGTCTGTCTGGAAGTCTCTCTCAGTACATGTCCTGAGAATGGGTTTCCCTCCAGGTGGGAGGTGCATCTCATTTCTCCACAGTACCTGAGGTCCATGTGCGCTCCTGCTCTTAAAATCCTGCCATTGTCGCGTGTCCTCTCCAAACTCCCTTTAACAGATGATCTCCCTGGAGGAAAGGCATCACTAGAATTCAGTTCTTTAGTCTTTCCAGATGTAGAAAAAAGGAACTTCCTTCCCCAAAAATCAAGTAGGAAAACAGAAACCTGTGAACAATACTCATGGTCTCTCTCTTCACCTTGAGGTGACTGCAGCCTCCTCTTGATCTGGACAAAGAGTTATGCAGGACCCCCCTGGCCACCCCAGGCAGGGGAAACAGCCTCCCAGTCTTGGACAGAGCTCCCCTCCAGGGCTGGGCAGTGTCTCCCCCTTCCTGTTCTAGGCTGGGCCACCTGAACTCCTCCTCAGCTGTTACTGGAGTGAGGGTGCGCCCCTCTCCTGTGCTCGCCACCCCAGGGTCGTCCACACAGACAACCAGGAAGGCGGCCATTTTGGTAGTGGAATAATCTCTCTTGAGGATTGGATTACTGGAGCACTGTCTTACTTTAAGGAAGAAGGCGAAGGCCTGGTTATTTTGCTACTGATTTAACTGTGTGTTATATTGTAATGAGGGGAAGCTGGACTTTATGGTTGATGAAAGCTTGTTTTACAGATGTTTGTTGCTGTATAATGGAATTTGGAAATGGGGTGGTTGATGGGTGGGATCAGCGTTGCTAGGGTAGTAGGGAGTAGGTGTATTTAATTTTATTTATTAGATGCTGTCTTATTGTAATAGCCTGTTAAGATTATATGCTTCTTGTCTATTGTATGATTTATATGAGCAATCTACATTTTGTAAATCTCTTCAAAACATTTGTTTGTAGCATTGGCTAAATTTGAGCAAATAAAATGAAAGGCATTTATACCTGACTACCCACTTACCCTTTCCAGAGAAACTTCGAATAAAAGAAGCAATTTACAAAACAGCAATTCAAAATTAGCAAAGAAAATGAAGCAGACACCAGCACTTAGTGCCCTGTAGATTTTGATTTCTGCACATTCTTGTAGACTAACCTGGCAAACACTTTATCCATTACTACTACTAATGCTTATCATTTCTAATGCGCTGCTAGACATACACAGCACTGGGCAGCTACTCATAAAAAGAGTCCCTGCTCCGTGGAGCTTACAATCTAGTCAAGACTAGCAGGCATTACAGTCACGACTATGGGAAATGTGTGTTTATTATAGAGAAGTGGTTAGGATTTTAAGATGGAGAAGTAGCTAACAAAGAATCCATAGAGGTGCATCCCACCTAACCACGGCTGATCACTGCAACTCCGTACCACCCCTAGCCCTCCAGAACACCTCACAAAGGCCATACTGTCCGTGGGAAGACTTCAAGTCAGGCATTCTTCTTAGGAGAAAGGAAGAGCAGATCCCTCAGCCAAAAGAACGGGACACAAAAGAGCTTTTGTTCTTTTCAGACCAGAATGTCACGATGCTACAGACCTGCAACTAAAGTCAAAATCTACATTTTATATAAGTGTTGTAAACTGTGAGGTTTGGGTGGACCCTTGGACACTGTGGCAGCTGACCACGCCTACGGGGAGAAGTCCCGTGAGGGGCCACAGGTCAGGCTTAGCTCAGGACACACAAACACAGAGTTTGATCTTTTATTAGACTGTGTAAGGAAGCCACCAGAGGGGGCAGTAGTGAGCAGCTGGAATAGCCCGGCTGGGCTTGTAGTCCCTCAGGCGCTGGGACAGTGACTCCTCCGGTAGCAGTGCTGTAGTGGAAAGAACTGAGAGAATGAGTACCGTGGAGAATATACAAGACCCCAGTATGGAGATCCCCAGGGTAGGGAGAGCAGACCCTCGAGGAGCGAGTACCTGATCCCTGAGAGCTGGGAGGCTTGCAGATAATGTACTCATGCAGCGGTTCCACGAAGGAGATGGCACTGGGGCTGGAACGGAGGCAGGCCCTCGAGGAGCGAGTACCTGATCCCTGAGAGCTGAGAGGCTTGCAGATAATGTTCTCACGCAGCGGTTCCACGTAGGAGATGGCACTAGGGCTGGAACGGAGGCAGGCCCTCGAGGAGCGAGTACCTGATCCCTGAGAGCTGAGAGGCTTGCAGATAATGTTCTCACGCAGCGGTTCCACGTAGGAGATGGCACTAGGGCTGGAACGGAGGCAGGCCCTCGAGGAGCGAGTGCCTGGTTCCAGGGAACAGCTCTGAGGTGAAGATGGTAGTACTCACTGATGAAGATAGCGAATCCTTCCAGGCAGAAGAGAAGGTAGGAGTAGGCAGCGAGTCAGGGAACAAGGGCGTAGGAGTAGGCAGCGAGTCAGGGAACAAGGGCCCTCAAGGTGCGAGTACCGGTTTCCTGATAGCGACCTGGAAAGCAAGTGAGGCCCCCAAGGAGCGGGTACCCCATTAGCATTAGAGAGTCCAATAGAGATTGGAGAGGCAGAGTAGCTGGGTACGGAGAGCGAATCCCATCCGTAGGATTCCCGTAGGATAACCCTTGCTAACTCAAAGGCTAGCAAACATTGTAGGCTTTAAATATCCGGGCATCATGACGTCATCACGAGGGGACACCCCGGAGGTTCGCGCCAAGTAGGAAATAAGAAGAAGGGCCGCGCGGTGCACGCGCCCTATGGTACAAGCGGAGCATGGCGGGAGGCAGCACCCAAGCCGGTCCGGGGACGCCGGAGAGGACGGCAGGCAGACGCCGCGGCAGCCAGGCGTCCATCCGCAGCATGAGGAGGAGCAAACAAAGAGAGGTAGGCAGAGTGAAGCCGTCGGAAAGGGACGTTTGCAGCAATAAGAAACTGTAGCCAAAGGTTGTGTTCTTATGTTCTGAGAGCTGAGTGCGCTCCTCGAGTCCCTGTCAATTATTCCAGGGTAGTGAATGTCTAGCTAGGAAGGGAATGCCTCCAGTTGTGGAATAAGAGTAGTTTCTCAGCTTCTGGGTCTTGTCCAATTATTTATTTATTTATTTTTATTTAGACGTTTTATATACCGTCGTTCCATATAGATATCACTACGGTTTTACAAAAGTAACATTCATCGCTATAAATCAGCAAATAATGATGGTTTACAGCGATAGTATTCATAAACAGGCATTAACACCTATCAAATGAAATGTTCCAATGCATATTAACTAAAGATCCAGGTCATAAGATGAGAAGTACAGAAAAATAAAATAATATAACAAATATCATCTATTAGTCAGTATGTTGTACTGAGATTCTTACATTCTCTCCTTAAATTTGTTCCTCATGCTTCAATTAGTATCTCTTGTCCTTGTTATTGTATCTCTCT
Source organism: Rhinatrema bivittatum (assembly GCF_901001135.1). Taxonomy (NCBI): domain Eukaryota; kingdom Metazoa; phylum Chordata; class Amphibia; order Gymnophiona; family Rhinatrematidae; genus Rhinatrema; species Rhinatrema bivittatum. The sequence continues at coordinate 480,061,212 of NC_042618.1, forward strand.
ACATTCTGATGTTTTAAGTTAGGTTATAAGCATTTTTGAAGAGCCTTGTTTTTAGCTCACATTTAAATCTCTTTCTGTCTGGTATCACACGTAACATCTCAGGTAGAGAGCTCCGAAGCTTTGGACCCGCTATGGAAAACACACAATCTCTTACCTGTGTCAGGTGTGTGCTCCGTATTGTGGGAACACTCAATAATCCTTTATTTTGAGATTTTAGAGTTCGCTGAGGTGTGTATGGTTATAGTATCACGCCTATCAGACCGGTGTTACTGGAATGAATGATTATAAATAGTAACGTTAATGCTTTATTATAGATTCGGGTGCAGTGAAATCAGTGAGAGTGTAATGTGATCAAATTTCCTAGTTCCTAACCAAAGTCTTGCTGAGGGATTTTGTAATAATTGTAATGATTTTAAGAAATATGTGGGAAGACCGAGCAATAGGGAGTTAAGGTAGTCTAGGTTTACGAAAGAGTTTGCAATACAGTGTGGAAGGTCCCTGAAAGTTAATATTCACAATGTAATATTCACAAATTAACCTCTGTTAATTTATTGCTGTGCTTTTTCCATAGTAAGGTTCTCATCTAGCTGGATATCTAAATCCCGTACGTGATTTGAGGGAGTGATTTGAAAAATTACCTAGAGTCAGTGGTTGAACTATCGAAGAGTTTTTACTTAACCAAATGATTTCAGTCTTTTTCGGATTCAAAGTCAGTTTAAGTTGAGATAGTTCTTGCTGTATTGCTTTCATGCAGGTTGAAAGTGTCGATACTGTATTTTCAAATGATTTGGAGAAGGGAATGTAAAATTGTATGTCGTCAGTATACAAGAAGAAAGTAATTCCTAGGTCCGCCAATAATTTACACAGTGGGAGCATGTAAATATTGAATAGTGTTGCCGAGATGGCTGAGCCTTGAGGGACACCTGTATCAATATGAGAAGTATCAGAAATGTGATTGACCAGTGTGACTTGGAATGTTCTTTTAGATAGAAAGGAGGAGAACACAGCCAGCTGTTGGCACTGCAGGGTATGGGCCACAGTGTCAAAGGCAGCTGTTAGGTCGATTACTACTAGGAAATAAGATTCATCAGCATCAAACCCTCGTAAACAGAGTCCGTTAAAGAGAGGAGAGAAGTCTCAGTTGAGCGATGTTTCCTAAATCCAAATTGATTTGGGAAGAGAATGTCTTGTTCCTTTGGGTGATTTACAAGTTGGGATAAAACTGCGTTTTCAAGTACCTTTGAGAGAAAAGATAAATTGGATATTGGACAATAGTTGTCCCAAACGTCGATCCTACCAGCTTTATTTTTTAGGATCGGCTTTATCACAGCTTGTTTTAACCCATGTGGTACAATTCCTTCTGAGAGGGAATGATTAATTGGGCTGTGATTATCGGAGTGATAACACCGTGTATTTGTTTCAAGGAACGGGCTGGAATTGGTTCACGTGGGTAAACAGCAGGATTAATTTTAGCAATGGTTTTACTAATTTCAAGATTAGTTACTCTGTCAAACGTAGACCATGTAACCAAGCCATGTGTATCTTCAGGTGCTTTTGTGGGAGAACAGATAGGGATTGAGTTTTCAGCCCGTTGATGTTGTCTAAAAAGGATGTGGCATATTTATTGCAAGCAGCCTTTAATAAGCTATAGTTTCTAAATGTTTAAAAAACATCAAAGAGCACTTTAGAATTATATATTAATCACCCCGTGAATCTGTTTAGCATAGTAAAGGTTTATCATGTGATAGAATCTGTTGTTTCATATGTGAAACAGGTACCGCATTGTACTGTTTTACCTAGCAAGCACTACACAAGGTTAAAATAGCAACAGAGACAGAAAGGAAGTAGAAAACAGTAAAATAAGTTGAGAACTGCAACATCTGGGGTAAGGGTTGCATTCAGAATAAAATTGATTGAACACTCTTGCCTGGAAATTTGAATATGGATGGGTGGGGTCCATAAACGTATCTTCCTCACTGGTGCTGAATATCCAATGGCACCGCCATGCCAGATAAATTATCCAGCTAACTCTGACTATGTGGCTCATTCAGCTCCTCCCCAGAACGCCCCTGACTTATCCTAGCTGGATAAATAATTATCCGGCTGAATTTGGCCAGATAAGTGGCCACATTTCCATTTAGCTGTATAACTTCTCAGTTTGCAGGCTCGGTGCATTTGAATATGGACTTCAGGAAGACTAATAGAATGGAGATTGTGAAAGATGATTTTCTGTGCAAAGAGAGAGACTTTGTAGGGAAGGGTAAATGCGTATAATTACGATTGCAGGAAGAGATCGTTGCTGGAGTGATGATATTCTGACTGCCACTCTCATCAGCCATTCCCGAGCACGGTTGAATGCTGTACCATGGGGATGAGAGGAGCCACTGGCAGGGACCCCACAGTTCTGAACAGGAGATAATTGTAAAGCCAGGAGCAGCTGCTGTTCAGAGGACTTGGATCTCAGGGATGATCTGTTTCTCTCTCAGCAGTTTGCCTCGTCTGCTCTCACCCCCTGCTTGTGATCCACTTTCTGCTGGGCTCCTCCGTTAGATCCACTGACGTATTTTACCACTCCCTTGGCTCCGTGGAGGAAGAGATGGACGTCAGCCTTGGAAAGGAACGCATTACAATTATGTATTAAACTTGTCCTGAGTGCAGGGGCTGATGGGGAGATTCATGGCCATGACCTTCCTGGGAGAAGGAAACCCCTGTCAAGGTCCTTAGGGTTTTCCCTCAGCCCAGTCCAAAGCTAATGTTCGAGGAATACGAGATCTTTACCGGCACTGATGACAGGTGAACGAGGTCCAAAAGAAGGGATAGCGCACCGGAGAGGAACACAAAGCCCGAAGCAGCACAGATTCATAAATCTCACTCACTCTCAGCAGCAATCAGTGCCTTTCATAACAGGTCAGCTCTTGGGCCAGGAACCCTTCTCCCTTGGACCCTCTCGCACACCTTCTGTAAGGAAGCTCTCTCTATTCCTCTCGGCAGCTTCTAAAGCTCTCTGGACTCCTTCCTCAGATGCACAAGTGTCCTTGTTCCACAGACAGACGAGGAATTTCCCGCTAACGTCTTCTCTTCAGCGTTCTCCCCCCTGACCCCCAGGTCCCTTGCACTGCACAGGTCTCCTCTCTGCTGCCAGTTGTGAGAAGATCCCTCTCCAGGGGGCACCCCTTACACTGCCTTCTCCTCCTTTCCCCCTCTGAATCCGGGCCACATGGGGGGGTGCCACCTCCCTTCCTCCACTAACCTCACTGGCAGGGCAGGGTCTGCAGAGACCACTCACCTCACATTACTGGCGCACCCGGTCAGTCCATCGAGACCACGGCAGCCGTCAGGGGTCACACGCACACACATATACCAAATAGCTTGAAATGTAGATGCCCTATAGTTTTGTACATCTGAACTGTAAGTCACAGAGACAATGTGCATTAGTTAAGAGTTCACGATTAGTGCTCGTGTCGTGCATTACACTGTGAATCTGAGTGTAATGCAATGCATCGTCCAGTACAGCTCTGCTACACTACCCAGGCCGCCTACAGGTCCCTCACAAATGTGCCGGAGCCAGGAGCAGACTCGGTCATGAGTAAAAGCTTCTCCAGGACGTATCCAGATTGCTCCGCTGGTCCAGGCTGTATTTCCAGCTTCTTTTCCATTCACCTTGAGTCATACTCTGCTTTCCCTCTGCCTGTAAGGAGGGATTGTTAGGAAGGGATGATCCCTTTAGTTCTGTTTAAAATGACTGATTTTTCTCACTGATCTCTTTGGAAAGATGATGCAGGCAGGACTGCCGGAGCTGAGAGGCATCCAGGACCTGAGGTACGTGTACAGTAACCTGCGCCCACAGGACTCCGACCTTCAGGCAACCAGCTACTTTACCAGGTAAAGTGAAAGGCAGCATGGCGGACACCAGCACACCTGGAGTGCGCACTGGCGCTACATAAAAATGGGCATTTTGTTACTCCCGAGGTCCAAACCCTGCACACACACCTTGGATCATACCCCAAATCTGCACAAGCAAGCAGTTCACAATACATTTTAGAGCTTCCACAATCACTTAGACATCAACAAAATCGATATGTACTGGGATTTTTTACCTCATAGTAATTACTGATTTTCTGAAGAAGATTTGATTAAATGTGTATTGAATTTCAAAGGGTGGAATCTAGCAGTAAGGTTGACCAAAATGATAAAGGGGATGGAACAGCTCCCCTATGAGGAAAGGCTGAAGAGGTTAGGGCTGTTCAGCTTGGAGAAGAGACGGCTGAGGGGGGATATGATAGAGGTGTTTAAAATCATGAGAGGTCTAGAATGGGTAAATGTGAATCAGTTATTTACATTTTCGGATAATTGAAGGACTAGGGGACACTCCATGAAGTTAGCAAGTAGCACATTTAATACTAATCAGAGAAAATTATTTTTCACTCAGCGCACAATTAAGCTTTGGAATTCATTGCCAGAGGATGTGGTTAAGGCAGTTGGTAAGCTGGGTTTAAAAAAGGTTTGGACAAGTTCCTGGAGGAGAAGTCCATAAATTGCTATTCCCTGTACATACCCAGATCAGTCCAGACTATGGGTTATGCCTCCCTTCCAGCAGATGGAGACAGAGAAAAACTTGAAGAGCACTCCTATTAACCTGGAGTGCCACCTGCATCTCTTCAGTGTTTCTCTGTCTCCAGCAGATGGAGATGGCAATCCCTGCAGGCTTGACCTTTCTGTGTGGCTAAGTGAATCTCTTAAAAAAAACAAAAAACAAACAAAAAGCAAGATATAGGAAGCGACAGGATGCTGGGCTTGATGAAACCTCGGCCTGACCCAGTATGGCAGCTTCTTATGTTCTTATGAAGCCTGCTTGGTGGTAGGATATGGGGTATGATATGAATCTTGAGGAAGAGAAAAGAAGTCGTTTTATCGTATTGTCCAAAAGAGCACAGATACAGGAGGCCAAGATCAAATGCATCCAAAGGTTCTGGTCATGAGATCATTCTTCAAATATGACCTATGTGGCTCCAGATGAAGGATGTACATATTTTTAAATACAGCCAAAAGGTGGTATTATTATTATTATTATTCTAATTAGGGTTAGGATTCTGGGCAAGTGCAATGCATCCTTTAGATAGCACAGGCACCAGATGTTCCAATGTGTGGCCACTCCTGTCAGTCTTCAATTGTGTCTCTTCTCTTCCCAGCAAAATAAAGGAGAGTTTGGAGTGTTTCCCCGTTAAACTGAATAATATGATCCATATCCTGGCACAGATAGTGGTCGCACGCTCTGCCAAGTCTGCTTCCCAGCCTGCGTCTCGAGATGCCACCCCCATTACGGACAGGTCAATCGGAAGAGCGACCGTCTTAGGATTCAGCAGGAAACAGGAAAGCGTGAGTATTGCGCCCTCCATCCGCATCGGTGACTGCTTTCCTTCACGCAGGCGCTCTTTCGGTATATATTTATTTATTTATTTATTTATTTATTTATTTATTTATTTAAAGGCTTTTATATACCGGAGTTCATGCACTAGTGCATACCACTTCGGTTTACACAGAACAAGGCAACAGAAAATTACATCAAACAGATTGAACAATTAAACAAATATCCAGCCTGTGTTCGGCTAACTCGGGAGCAAATGCACTGTCCTCTTCCAAACATTATTAACATTTATGTGAAGAAGGAATCTGCACTGGGCTGGAATTGTCATCTCCCATCCCATCTGGTGACCCATGAGGCCCACATCTAGAAGTCTGGCTGCAGCTTTTGTACAGAATGCATTGTAATTATTTATAGTCTTTGTTGTTAGTGCATGACGAGAGGGCGTGCGCCTGGTTCACTGCCAGACCTCTGCTACAGGGCTACCTAAGTCAGCCTCGCAAAGCAGCCCAGTGCAATGTTCTCAGTCCGGTTCCTGGTTGAGCAGGTACGTTAACTTGGACAAACTCGTTTGCATTAAACATGAACCCAGTCCAAAGTGGGAGGTATCAGCTAATTGGAGTCTCACCAGGACCGGCCTCAGGAATCATTTGTGCTTGGATATCAGGATTTGTATTCATGCTCTGTACTTAAACTAGAAACATTTGAAAATTCATACTGCCTTTGAATAATTCAAGTGGTTTGAATTTGGATGTTCCACTTAAATGGGAAACAATCCAAGTAAGTACTGATTTCTAAAACAAACGTCTGCTAGACTTGAACCATTTCTAAATTGTAACTGTGCGAGTCCATTGAAGTTATTTGTGGCTTGAGACCTCATTCCTTCCTTCCACCTGAATGTGATAACTAGGGGCACTCTCTTAAAATCTGGGGACAGCCTGCTTTTGTCGTTTAACTTGCTTTTCGTCCCCAGGTGTACCTGATCGAGGTGGTGGAGAGTAATGGGACAGTCACATTGACCGAAAAGACATTCAGCCAGTTCTTAAAACTCCAGAGCCAGCTCCAAAAGCAGCTGCCAGTGCCGGCCCTTCCAGAGTAAGGCCACTTCCTGCACTATTTCATGTGATTCCCGAGTGCTTCCCGGAGCATCGCCCCTCCGAGAGGTCTGCTTTTCAGAATGTAATGAATATTCGTCAGATAAAAGTGCATACTTTTGTGTAATGCAAAGGATGGGTGTTGTGGAGATTGGTCACAGGGAGAGACATGTGCAATAGCTAGAGGAGAGGTGCATGGCCCTGCGCAGAGATGAACTGCACAATGCAGTGGGCATCACCACAATCAGGCATGGAAAGCAGTAATCAGCAGGGATGTGCAGGAAAACCATTTTGTTTCTCCCTCTGACAACTGTGGTCCCCTCACTTCCCCATCCATTCCCCTCTCTCCTCCCGTTGTGGCCATTGGCAGCATGGGCTTGGCCTAGGCCTCTCCTCCATTGGCCAGGAGCAGGATGGGCTTCACCAGCAGCCCTGCACTTCCCTAGAAATCAGCAGGTTTATTCTGTTACAACAAATGGCTCACCTTAAGTATGAGACATGAGAGCAAAGGCTAATTCACTCAGCTATCCAGAAAATGTGATGGCTCAATAACTCCATTGTAAATTGAATCGCAGGAAATTAAAGCATATATTAGGCAGATGGTAACACAGAAAGCCGAGAGGAATAGCAGAAGTGTGAAACTTGTGAGCAGCAGGACCAGCTTTACTGTCCAGATTGTCACTTTTCACAAGGGTTCAACCCCTAGGAAATGAAGTAGCTCTAGCTGGACTGTGTGTCTGTATATGTGTGTGTGTGCATGTATGTGTTCAGTGAATGTATGTTTGTGAATATGTGAATGTGTGTGTGTGAGTGTGTTATGTGAATGTGTGTGTGTATGAGTGTGTGTGTGTGGGTATATGTGTGTATGTATATGAATGTGTGTGTGTGTGGATATGTGTATGTATATTTATTTATTTATTTATTTATTTTTAGTTTTTATATACCGATGTTCCTGTATAATATACATATCACACCGGTTTACAAGGAACTCAAACTAACGCCTCAGTGGGCAGTTTACATTGCAACAAGATAACAAGATAACAGATAATATGGGGGGGCAGCGGAACTTGGCAGAGGATACAGAGATTAAGCATAAATAGCTAAAAAGAATATGAATGTATGTGAGTGTGTTATGTGAGTGTGTGTGAGTGTGTTATGTGAATGTGTGTGGATATGAGAGTGTATGTGTGTATGAATGTGTGTGTGTATGTGGATATGTGAGTGTGTATATGAATGTGTGTGAGTGTGTCTGTGTGTGTGTGTGTATGTGAGTGTGCATTTTTTCATTGATAAAGGGAGCAGAGATCTCAAAATCTAGTCATGAATGATTTTGTTCAATAAAAAGGTGTCGCCTTCAGCTTGTCTTTTAATCTTTATTTCTGCTTATCCATGTGGAGTACGTTACAATTATTTTTAAGATTTCAGCTATTTATATAATTTGCTTGCATAGGTTTGTTATTATAGAGGGTAATTTTCAAAGGGATTTCTGTGGGTAAAACAGTGTTTTGTGCAGAAATGGCCTTTTATAAAATTAGGTAATAACCGTAAGTACTGCACTGGTTCTTAATACTCCCAGATTAACAGCATTAACCGTAAGTACTGCACTGGTTCTTAATACTCCCAGATTAACAGCATCTTTACCTTTTACAAAAAAAACCCCAGGTTTTTTATTTCCTCCTAAATCCCTGGGGCCTGACTGACTGCATCTATGGACGTGCAGGAAGATCTGGAAGTTTTTCAGACTGTGCAGGGCTTCAGGAAAAGCTAGCTGTGATTCCAGAGCTGGATTCTGCCACGGAGATCAGCAAAGCTATAAGGCCCGAGGGCATCATCCACGCCATCTCTCAGAAACAGGATGCGCACAACTGGGTGCGGTGCAAACAAAAATGCACTTTACTGAAAAGCAAAGTAAAATGTGTCAGCAGTAGAAAAATACAGCTTCTCCTGCATCCTGCATCAATCTGTATGAAAACTGGGTGTTCTCCATGAGAAAATGTCTCTCTTCAGACCTCTCAGGCACATGAGAATCCTTCTCTCGCTCTTGGAAAGTTTGCCAGTGCCTGGTTGGTGTCTTCCATCTCCCAGACAATCGGCCCCTGTGACATTGTGAGGCAAAGGCGATCGGCGCCATTTTGAATACTGGCAGCAAATCGCCTTTGCCCTCACTATGTCACAGGAGCCGACTGTCGGTACCTGTGACATAGTGAGGGCGATCGGCGATCGGCGCCATTTTGAGTACTGGCATCGGACGGCTGGCATGCAGGAGGTCGCTCCCGGACCCCCGCTGGACTTTTGGCAAGTCTTGTGGGGGTCAGGAGCCCCCCCCCCCAAGCTGGCCAAAAGTCCCTGGGGGGTTCAACGGGGGTCCCGGAGCGACCTCCTGCACTCCGGCCGTCCGATGCCAGTACTTAAAATGGCGCCGATAGCCTTTGCCCATACTATGTCACAGGGGCTACCGGTGCCATTGGTCAGCCCCTGTCACATGGTAGGAGCACAAGATGGCGCCGGTGACCATGTGACAGGGGCTGACCAATGGCACCAGTAGCCCCTGTGACAAAGGCTATTGGCGCCATGATGAAACTGGTACTGAGGGTGTGAGAGTGCAGGGGATGGCTCCCGGACTCCCCGCTGGACCACCAGGGAGTTTTGGTAAGTCTTGGGGGGGTCAGGAGGGTGGGGGGTTGTAGTTAATTTTAATTTTAACTGGGGCACGAATAGAAATCGCCGTATTAACGCATCGGGGCGCCATACGGCCGAATGCAACGTATCTGCTCCCCGACGAATCCGAATCACGAATGCAACGTATGGCGTCCCTCTGCACATCCCTAGCTTTTACTATCCTTAATCACTAAGCCTGATACTTTTGATGTGGCTCCATCGTTGCTCTCTGCTTCCACGGCAGGGGTTAAGGGAACATTGGATTTGGACAGCAACCGAGGGCTCTGACTTTTATGGTCTGGGAAACTGATAAGCATGAGGGTAACCTGCCCAGTGCAGCAGATACTGGCATAAGCTTCCGGGCGGAGTGGGTGCATCATTTGGTCCTTTTCTGCCATCATTTCTATGTTTCTATGTGCTAATTATTCACCATCGGCATTGCAAGAATACAAGGCCCATTGTGCATTTTTTATATTCCAACCTTGAGCTAATATAGAAAAGCAGTAAATCAAATAAATAAGTCAGAATGCTAACCTCCCAGCTTTGACCAAGGTGTCAAAAACTTGGAATTGTGACTTCAGTATAAGAGCTAATTAGCCAATTCATTCACAATGTAGCTGCTCCTTCTGTTCTATTACACACATCTTGGATAATTAGAATATGGCTGCAAGCATTAGCAAAGCAAATGAACGTATATAGCTTCTCTTCTCTGACTTTGAGCTAACCCTAAAGGCGTGCAGTGGATGCGTCATGTGAAATCATACAGTAAACCTGCGCAATTACGCGGCTGGATCAGAGCGACCTGGTTTCCTTGTTTCATGTTTTCCAGTCAGAACCACGTCTCCTTGATGCATCGGGATCACCACAGAATGCAGGAGCTGAACCTCTATCTGGAGAAGATGTTTAATGGATCGTACGAACTGGCCCATGTACGTGTTAACATTTCCTCTTCACATTTTACATTTGCAATATTATCTTGTTATACAACACCCGGGGGTTTTATTTAATTGGCTGGGAGGGAGGCATTAAAATAAATTGAAATAATATATTACGAGATTAGGTTGGGATGCCGAGGAGCAGTAGAGCAATTCACACACCTCCTCCTGCAATGGCTTTGCAGAGTAATGCATGCTTCCAATTAAAGAGACATTACAAACCCTTACTGATACTTCACATTTGCACAGACATGATGGGGGGGAATTTTCACAGCAATGGGCTGTTGTAAACTCAACGTGTCGGGTCCCGAATCTGAATTCACCCAGGCTCCTTGTGCATAAAAGTGCTGATATAACCTAGTGCCGCATGTTCGTTTATGTGCACTAGAGGGAAGCGTTCTGGGGCAGAGTCACCACTTACACACACATGAACGTATGCATAGGTTATGCCCTCCAAAGACAAGGTGTGAATGTGCACGAGGGAACGCGTGTGCATACTTGTGAACCCAGGACTTTCAGAGCATGTACACTCACCTGTGCACAGCGCACTCCCAGCCTTTCCGCTCTGCTGGCTGTTTCAACATTGCCCTCTCCATGTTAGCTCTTACCTTTCAAACTTACTTTTTTTTTCCACATCTTAAGCCCCCATGGAGGCCATGAACAAGAAATCCCTTCCTCCTCCCTGAAGTAGGCGACCTCCAGAGGTCACTTCCCTTTCCACCCCTTGACCCCTGTACAATGAAGCGGATATTAGTTGTGGCTGGAAGTTGTCAGTGTAGCGCATTATAATAAAAGCTGCTTTGCATAGCGTATACTTGAATAAATCTAGACAAATACTCGCCAGTTTCATTCATGTCCCCAGTAACGAACGACAATCACAGTAATTGCGTGCGTAATGGAACATGAAAGCCAAAGCTGTCCTCGCAAGCGATGAGGAGCCTTTCGTGCTTCGAGAGCCGTAGGTTTGTCATTTAGAGAAGGAGAGGAGTCTTGTCTTGTTTCAGAACTATCCAGAGAACATAAGGAAGTACAAACATGACAAATTATACCTCATTGCAGTGCTAAGTCAAGGAAAGAGCAAAGGGCGGGCATCTCAAGCTCCGTCACGCGTGGTGGGACTCTGCAGTCCACAGCAGAAGAGCTCTGACAGACAGACGCCCCGGCTTATCAGATTAATGTCTTCGTCTGCTCCGGGAAACCCAATTCACGTTCAGTCACCATTCACTGAGTCCACATTCCTAGGCTAGCGGCAAGCAGCGTGATGTCGGCTTCCGCTGCTGCCACTGTGCACCCCTGTGCTCTCTTCTCTGACAGAGGCTTAGTGGTTTATCAGGGGTGGGTCCCGGCCAGACAACAGGGCAGCAGGGAGTTCCTGGCATTGCACTGCAGAACCAGCAGCATCAATTCCCCAACCCCCAAATCTCTGCGTTCTGGAGGGAAGGCGAGCTACATTCATCTACCCCTGCTATTCCCCTGTCCCCAGAAGGTGAGCTACATTCAGCTACCCCTGCTACTTCCCCTGTCCCCAGAGGGCTGAGCTACATTCATCTACCCCTGCTATTCCCCTGTCCCCAGAGGGTGAGCTACATTCAGCTACCCCTGCTATTCCCCTGTCCCCAGAGGGTGAGCTACATTCAGCTACCCCTGCTATTCCCCTGTCCCCAGAGGGTGAGCTACATTCATCTACCCCTGCTATTCCCCTGTCCCCAGAGGTGAGCTACATTCAGCTACCCCTGCTATTCCCCTGTCCCCAGAGGGTGAGCTACATTCATCTACCCCTGCTATTCCCCTGTCCCCAGAGGGTGAGCTACATTCAGCTACCCCTGCTATTCCCCTGTCCCCAGAGGGTGAGCTACATTCAGCTACCCCTGCTACTTCCCTGTCCCCAGAGGGTGAGCTACATTCAGCTACCCCTGCTACTTCCCTGTCCCCAGAGGGTGAGCTACATTCAGCTACCCCTGCTATTCCCCTGTCCCCAGAGGGGAGCTACATTCATCTACCCCTGCTACTTCCCCTGTCCCCAGAGGGTGAGCTACATTCAGCTACCCTGCTATTCCCCTATCCCCAGAGGGCGAGCTACATTCAGCTACCCCTGCTATTTCCCTGTCCCCAGAGGGTGAGCTACATTCATCTACCCCTGCTATTCCCCTGTCCCCAGAGGGTGAGCTACATTCAGCTACCCCTGCTATTCCCTGTCCCCAGAGGGTGAGCTACATTCAGCTACCCCTGCTATTCCCCTGTCCCCAGAGGGTGAGCTACATTCAGCTACCCCTGCTACTTCCCTGTCCCCAGAGGGTGAGCTACATTCAGCTACCCCTGCTATTCCCCTCTCCCCAGAGGGCGAGCTACATTCATCCTACCCCTGCTATTCCCCTGTCCCCAGAGGGACGAGCTACATTCAGCTACCCCTGCTATTCCCCTGTCCCCAGAGGGATGAGCTACATTCAGCTACCCCTGCTATTCCCCTGTCCCCAGAGGGCGAGCTACATTCATCTACCCCTGCTATTTCCCTGTCCCCAGAGGGCGAGCTACATTCAGCTACCCCTGCTACTTCCCTGTCCCCAGAGGGTGAGCTACATTCAGCTACCCCTGCTATTCCCCTGTCCCCAGAGGGCGAGCTACATTCAGCTACCCCTGCTATTCCCCTGTCCCCAGAGGACGAGCTACATTCAGCTACCCCTGCTATTCCCCTGTCCCCAGAGGATGAGCTACATTCAGCTACCCCTGCTATTCCCCTGTCCCCAGAGGGACGAGCTACATTCATCTACCCCTGCTATTCCCCTGTCCCCAGAGGATGAGCTACATTCAGCTACCCCTGCTATTCCCCTGTCCCCAGAGGGCGAGCTACATTCAGCTACCCTGCTATTCCCTGTCCCCAGAGGGCGAGCTACATTCATCTACCCCTGCTATTCCCCTGTCCCCAGAGGGCGAGCTACATTCAGCTACCCCTGCTATTTCCCTGTCCCCAGAGGATGAGCTACATTCAGCTACCCCTGCTATTCCCCTGTCCCCAGAGGGCGAGCTACATTCAGCTACCCCTGCTATTCCCCTGTCCCCAGAGGGCGAGCTACATTCAGCTACCCCTGCTATTCCCCTGTCCCCAGAGGGCGAGCTACATTCAGCTACCCCTGCTATTCCCCTGTCCCCAGAGGGCGAGCTACATTCAGCTACCCCTGCTATTCCCCTGTCCCCAGAGGGTGAGCTACATTCAGCTACCCCTGCTATTTCCCTGTCCCCAGAGGGTGAGCTACATTCAGCTACCCCTGCTATTCCCCTGTCCCCAGAGGGTGAGCTACATTCAGCTACCCCTGCTATTCCCCTGTCCCCAGAGGGCGAGCTACATTCAGCTACCCCTGCTACTTCCCTGTCCCCAGAGGGTGAGCTACATTCAGCTACCCCTGCTATTCCCCTGTCCCCAGAGGGCGAGCTACATTCACCTACCCCTGCTATTTCCCCTGTCCCCAGAGGGTGAGCTACATTCAGCTACCCCTGCTACTTCCCTGTCCCCAGAGGGTGAGCTACATTCAGCTACCCCTGCTACTTCCCCTGTCCCCAGAGGGTGAGCTACATTCAGCTACCCCTGCTACTTCCCTGTCCCCAGAGGGTGAGCTACATTCACCTACCCCTGCTATTCCCCTGTCCCCAGAGGGAGAGCTACATTCAGCTACCCCTGCTATTTCCCTGTCCCCAGAGGGCGAGCTACATTCAGCTACCCCTGCTATTCCCCTGTCCCCAGAGGGCGAGCTACATTCAGCTACCCCTGCTATTCCCCTGTCCCCAGAGGGTGAGCTACATTCAGCTACCCCTGCTATTCCCTGTCCCCAGAGGGTGAGCTACATTCAGCTACCCCTGCTATTCCCCTGTCCCCAGAGGGATGAGCTACATTCAGCTCCCCCTGCTATTCCCCTGTCCCCAGAGGGTGAGCTACATTCAGCTCCCCCTGCTATTTCCCTGTCCCCAGAGGGTGAGCTACATTCAGCTACCCCTGCTATTCCCCTGTCCCCAGAGGATGAGCTACATTCAGCTACCCCTGCTATTCCCCTGTCCCCAGAGGGATGAGCTACATTCAGCTCCCCCTGCTATTTCCCTGTCCCCAGAGGGTGAGCTACATTCAGCTACCCCTGCTATTTCCCCTGTCCCCAGAGGCTGAGCTACATTCAGCTACCCCTGCTATTCCCCTGTCCCCAGAGGGTGAGCTACATTCAGCTACCCCTGCTACTTCCCTGTCCCCAGAGGGTGAGCTACATTCAGCTACCCCTGCTATTCCCCTGTCCCCAGAGGATGAGCTACATTCAGCTACCCCTGCTATTCCCCTGTCCCCAGAGGGCGAGCTACATTCACCTACCCCTGCTATTTCCCTGTCCCCAGAGGACGAGCTACATTCAGCTACCCCTGCTATTCCCCTGTCCCCAGAGGGCGAGCTACATTCAGCTACCCCTGCTATTCCCCTGTCCCCAGAGGGCGAGCTACATTCAGCTACCCCTGCTATTTCCCCTGTCCCCAGAGGATGAGCTACATTCATCTACCCCTGCTATTCCCCTGTCCCCAGAGGATGAGCTACATTCAGCTACCCCTGCTATTCCCCTGTCCCCAGAGGGACGAGCTACATTCAGCTACCCCTGCTATTCCCTGTCCCCAGAGGGTGAGCTACATTCAGCTACCCCTGCTACTTCCCTGTCCCCAGAGGGTGAGCTACATTCAGCTACCCCTGCTATTCCCCTGTCCCCAGAGGGTGAGCTACATTCACCTACCCCTGCTATTCCCTGTCCCCAGAGGACGAGCTACATTCAGCTACCCCTGCTATTCCCCTGTCCCCAGAGGGTGAGCTACATTCAGCTACCCCTGCTACTTCCCTGTCCCCAGAGGGTGAGCTACATTCAGCTACCCCTGCTATTCCCCTGTCCCCAGAGGGTGAGCTACATTCAGCTACCCCTGCTATTTCCCCTGTCCCCAGAGGGTGAGCTACATTCAGCTACCCCTGCTATTCCCTGTCCCCAGAGGACGAGCTACATTCAGCTACCCCTGCTATTCCCCTGTCCCCAGAGGGTGAGCTACATTCAGCTACCCCTGCTATTCCCTGTCCCCAGAGGGTGAGCTACATTCAAGCTACCCCTGCTACTTCCCCTGTCCCCAGAGGGATGAGCTACATTCAGCTACCCTGCTACTTCCCCTGTCCCCAGAGGGTGAGCTACATTCATCTACCCCTGCTATTCCCTGTCCCCAGAGGACGAGCTACATTCAGCTACCCCTGCTATTCCCCTGTCCCCAGAGGGCGAGCTACATTCAGCTACCCCTGCTATTTCCCCTGTCCCCAGAGGGTGAGCTACATTCAGCTACCCCTGCTATTTCCCTGTCCCCAGAGGATGAGCTACATTCAGCTACCCCTGCTATTCCCCTGTCCCCAGAGGGATGAGCTACATTCACCTACCCCTGCTATTCCCCTGTCCCCAGAGGGTGAGCTACATTCAGCTACCCCTGCTATTTCCCCTGTCCCCAGAGGGTGAGCTACATTCAGCTACCCCTGCTATTCCCTGTCCCCAGAGGGCGAGCTACATTCAGCTACCCCTGCTATTCCCCTGTCCCCAGAGGGTCGAGCTACATTCAGCTACCCCTGCTATTCCCTGTCCCCCAGAGGGCGAGCTACATTCAGCTACCCTGCTATTTCCCTGTCCCCAGAGGGATGAGCTACATTCAGCTACCCCTGCTATTCCCCTGTCCCCAGAGGGCGAGCTACATTCAGCTACCCCTGCTATTTCCCTGTCCCCAGAGGGATGAGCTACATTCAGCTACCCCTGCTATTCCCCTGTCCCCAGGGATGAGCTACATTCAGCTACCCCTGCTATTCCCCTGTCCCCAGAGGGCGAGCTACATTCAGCTACCCCTGCTATTCCCCTGTCCCCAGAGGGTGAGCTACATTCAGCTACCCCTGCTATTTCCCTGTCCCCAGAGGATGAGCTACATTCAGCTACCCCTGCTATTCCCCTGTCCCCAGAGGGATGAGCTACATTCAGCTACCCCTGCTATTTCCCCTGTCCCCAGAGGGCGAGCTACATTCAGCTACCCCTGCTATTTCCCTGTCCCCAGAGGGTGAGCTACATTCAGCTACCCCTGCTATTCCCCTGTCCCCAGAGGGATGAGCTACATTCAGCTACCCCTGCTATTCCCCTGTCCCCAGAGGGCGAGCTACATTCAGCTACCCCTGCTATTCCCCTGTCCCCAGAGGGTGAGCTACATTCAGCTACCCCTGCTATTCCCCTGTCCCCAGAGGGTGAGCTACATTCAGCTACCCCTGCTATTCCCCTGTCCCCAGAGGGTGAGCTACATTCAGCTACCCCTGCTACTTCCCTGTCCCCAGAGGGTGAGCTACATTCAGCTACCCCTGCTACTTCCCTGTCCCCAGAGGGCGAGCTACATTCAGCTACCCCTGCTATTCCCCTGTCCCCAGAGGTGAGCTACATTCATCTACCCCTGCTATTCCCCTGTCCCCAGAGGGTGAGCTACATTCAGCTACCCCTGCTATTCCCCTGTCCCCAGAGGGTGAGCTACATTCAGCTACCCCTGCTATTCCCCTGTCCCCAGAGGTGAGCTACATTCAGCTACCCCTGCTATTCCCCTGTCCCCAGAGGGTGAGCTACATTCAGCTACCCCTGCTATTCCCCTGTCCCCAGAGGGCGAGCTACATTCAGCTACCCCTGCTATTCCCCTGTCCCCAGAGGGTGAGCTACATTCAGCTACCCCTGCTATTCCCTGTCCCCAGAGGGTGAGCTACATTCAGCTACCCCTGCTATTCCCTGTCCCCAGAGGGTGAGCTACATTCAGCTACCCCTGCTATTCCCCTGTCCCCAGAGGGTGAGCTACATTCAGCTACCCCTGCTATTCCCCTGTCCCCAGAGGATGAGCTACATTCAGCTACCCCTGCTATTCCCCTGTCCCCAGAGGGTGAGCTACATTCAGCTACCCCTGCTATTTCCCCTGTCCCCAGAGGGTGAGCTACATTCAGCTACCCCTGCTATTTCCCCTGTCCCCAGAGGATGAGCTACATTCAGCTACCCCTGCTATTCCCTGTCCCCAGAGGGTGAGCTACATTCAGCTACCCCTGCTATTCCCCTGTCCCCAGAGGGGTGAGCTACATTCACCTACCCCTGCTATTCCCCTGTCCCCAGAGGGTGAGCTACATTCAGCTACCCCTGCTATTCCCCTGTCCCCAGAGGGTGAGCTACATTCAGCTACCCCTGCTATTCCCCTGTCCCCAGAGGGTGAGCTACATTCAGCTACCCCAGCTATTCCCTGTCCCCAGTGGGCGAGCTACATTCAGCTACCCCTGCTATTCCCCTGTCCCCAGAGGGCTGAGCTACATTCAGCTACCCCTGCTATTCCCCTGTCCCCAGAGGGCTGAGCTACATTCAGCTACCCCTGCTATTCCCCTGTCCCCAGAGGGCTGAGCTACATTCAGCTACCCCTGCTATTTCCCCTGTCCCCAGAGGATGAGCTACATTCAGCTACCCCTGCTATTCCCCTGTCCCCAGAGGGCTGAGCTACATTCAGCTACCCCTGCTATTCCCCTGTCCCCAGAGGGCTGAGCTACATTCAGCTACCCCTGCTATTTCCCTGTCCCCAGAGGATGAGCTACATTCAGCTACCCCTGCTACTTCCCTGTCCCCAGAGGGCGAGCTACATTCAGCTACCCCTGCTATTCCCCTGTCCCCAGAGGGGTGAGCTACATTCAGCTACCCCTGCTATTCCCCTGTCCCCAGAGGGTGAGCTACATTCAGCTACCCCTGCTATTTCCCTGTCCCCAGAGGATGAGCTACATTCAGCTACCCCTGCTATTTCCCTGTCCCCAGAGGATGAGCTACATTCAGCTACCCCTGCTATTCCCCTGTCCCCAGAGGGTGAGCTACATTCATCTACCCCTGCTATTCCCCTGTCCCCAGAGGGCTGAGCTACATTCAGCTACCCCTGCTATTCCCCTGTCCCCAGAGGATGAGCTACATTCAGCTACCCCTGCTATTTCCCTGTCCCCAGAGGGCGAGCTACATTCATCTACCCCTGCTATTTCCCTGTCCCCAGAGGGCGAGCTACATTCAGCTACCCCTGCTATTTCCCCTGTCCCCAGAGGGCGAGCTACATTCAGCTACCCCTGCTATTCCCCTGTCCCCAGAGGGTGAGCTACATTCAGCTACCCCTGCTATTCCCCTGTCCCCAGAGGGTGAGCTACATTCATCTACCCCTGCTATTCCCCTGTCCCCAGAGGGGAGCTACATTCATCTACCCCTGCTATTCCCCTGTCCCCAGAGGGCGAGCTACATTCAGCTACCCCTGCTATTCCCCTGTCCCCAGAGGGCGAGCTACATTCAGCTACCCCTGCTATTTCCCTGTCCCCAGAGGGTGAGCTACATTCACCTACCCCTGCTATTCCCCTGTCCCCAGAGGGCGAGCTACATTCACCTACCCCTGCTATTCCCCTGTCCCCAGAGGGATGAGCTACATTCACCTACCCCTGCTATTCCCCTGTCCCCAGAGGGTGAGCTACATTCACCTACCCCTGCTATTTCCCTGTCCCCAGAGGATGAGCTACATTCATCTACCCCTGCTATTCCCTGTCCCCAGAGGGAGAGCTACATTCAGCTACCCCCTGCTATTCCCTCTCCCCAGAGGGTGAGCTACATTCAGCTCCCCCTGCTATTCCCCTGTCCCCAGAGGGTGAGCTACATTCAGCTACCCCTGCTATTCCCTGTCCCCAGAGGGTGAGCTACATTCAGCTACCCCTGCTATTCCCCTGTCCCCAGAGGGTGAGCTACATTCAGCTACCCCTGCTATTCCCCTGTCCCCAGAGGGCTGAGCTACATTCAGCTACCCCTGCTATTCCCCTGTCCCCAGAGGGCTGAGCTACATTCAGCTACCCCTGCTATTTCCCCTGTCCCCAGAGGCGAGCTACATTCAGCTACCCCTGCTATTTCCCCTGTCCCCAGAGGGTGAGCTACATTCAGCTACCCCTGCTATTTCCCCTGTCCCCAGAGGGCGAGCTACATTCAGCTACCCCTGCTATTCCCCTGTCCCCAGAGGGTGAGCTACATTCAGCTACCCCTGCTATTTCCCCTGTCCCCAGAGGGTGAGCTACATTCAGCTACCCCTGCTATTCCCTGTCCCCAGAGGGTGAGCTACATTCAGCTACCCCTGCTATTCCCCTGTCCCCAGAGGGTGAGCTACATTCATCTACCCCTGCTACTCCCTGTCCCCAGAGGGTGAGCTACATTCAGCTACCCCTGCTATTCCCCTGTCCCCAGAGGGATGAGCTACATTCAGCTACCCCTGCTATTCCCCTGTCCCCAGAGGGTGAGCTACATTCAGCTACCCCTGCTATTCCCCTGTCCCCAGAGGGTGAGCTACATTCAACTACCCCTGCTACTTCCCTGTCCCCAGAGGGTGAGCTACATTCAGCTACCCCTGCTATTCCCCTGTCCCCAGAGGGTGAGCTACATTCAGCTACCCCTGCTATTCCCCTGTCCCCAGAGGGCTGAGCTACATTCAGCTACCCCTGCTATTTCCCCTGTCCCCAGAGGATGAGCTACATTCAGCTACCCCTGCTATTTCCCTGTCCCCAGAGGGCGAGCTACATTCAGCTACCCCCTGCTATTCCCCTGTCCCCAGAGGGCGAGCTACATTCAGCTACCCCTGCTATTTCCCTGTCCCCAGAGGGGAGCTACATTCAGCTACCCCTGCTATTCCCCTGTCCCCAGAGGGTGAGCTACATTCAGCTACCCCTGCTATTCCCCTGTCCCCAGAGGGTGAGCTACATTCAGCTACCCCTGCTATTCCCCTGTCCCCAGAGGCTGAGCTACATTCAGCTTACCCCTGCTATTCCCCTGTCCCCAGAGGGTGAGCTACATTCATCTACCCCTGCTATTCCCTGTCCCCAGAGGGAGAGCTACATTCACCTACCCCTGCTATTTCCCCTGTCCCCAGAGGGTGAGCTACATTCAGCTACCCCTGCTATTCCCCTGTCCCCAGAGGGTGAGCTACATTCAGCTACCCCTGCTATTCCCCTGTCCCCAGAGGGGGAGCTACATTCAGCTACCCCTGCTATGCCCCTGTCCCCAGAGGGATGAGCTACATTCAGCTACCCCTGCTATTCCCTGTCCCCAGAGGGCGAGCTACATTCAGCTACCCCTGCTATTCCCCTGTCCCCAGAGGGTGAGCTACATTCAGCTACCCTGCTATTCCCCTGTCCCCAGAGGCTGAGCTACATTCAGCTACCCCTGCTATTCCCCTGTCCCCAGAGGGTGAGCTACATTCAGCTACCCCTGCTATTTCCCCTGTCCCCAGAGGGATGAGCTACATTCAGCTACCCCTGCTATTCCCCTGTCCCCAGAGGGTGAGCTACATTCAGCTACCCCTGCTATTCCCCTGTCCCCAGAGGGCTGAGCTACATTCAGCTACCCCTGCTATTCCCCTGTCCCCAGAGGATGAGCTACATTCAGCTCCCCCTGCTATTTCCCTGTCCCCAGAGGGCGAGCTACATTCATCTACCCCTGCTATTCCCTGTCCCCAGAGGGTGAGCTACATTCACCTACCCCTGCTATTCCCCTGTCCCCAGAGGGTGAGCTACATTCAGCTACCCCTGCTATTCCCCTGTCCCCAGAGGATGAGCTACATTCAGCTACCCCTGCTATTCCCCTGTCCCCAGAGGGTGAGCTACATTCAGCTACCCCTGCTATTCCCCTGTCCCCAGAGGGTGAGCTACATTCACCTACCCCTGCTCTTCCCCTGTCCCCAGAGGGTGAGCTACATTCATCTACCCCTGATATTCCCCTGTCCCCAGAGGGTGAGCTACATTCAGTTACCCCTGCTATTCCCCTGTCCCCAGAGGGTGAGCTACATTCAACTACCCCTGCTACTTCCCTGTCCCCAGAGGGTGAGCTACATTCAGCTACCCCTGCTATTTCCCTGTCCCCAGAGGGCGAGCTACATTCATCTACCCCTGCTATTCCCCTGTCCCCAGAGGGCGAGCTACATTCAGCTACCCCTGCTATTCCCCTGTCCCCAGAGGGATGAGCTACATTCAGCTACCCCTGCTATTCCCCTAGTCCCCAGAGGGATGAGCTACATTCAGCTACCCCTGCTATTCCCCTGTCCCCAGAGGTCGAGCTACATTCACCTACCCCTGCTATTTCCCCTGTCCCCAGAGGGTGAGCTACATTCAGCTACCCCTGCTATTCCCCTGTCCCCAGAGGGTGAGCTACATTCACGCTACCCCTGCTATTCCCCTGTCCCCAGAGGGTGAGCTACATTCAGCTACCCCTGCTATTCCCCTGTCCCCAGAGGGTGAGCTACATTCAGCTACCCCTGCTATTCCCCTGTCCCCAGAGGGCGAGCTACATTCAGCTACCCCTGCTATTCCCCTGTCCCCAGAGGGTGAGCTACATTCAGCTACCCCTGCTATTTCCCTGTCCCCAGAGGATGAGCTACATTCAGCTACCCCTGCTATTCCCCTGTCCCCAGAGGGTGAGCTACATTCAGCTACCCCTGCTATTCCCCTGTCCCCAGAGGGCTGAGCTACATTCAGCTACCCCTGCTATTTCCCCTGTCCCCAGAGGGCTCGGTTGGGTACCTGAGGCAAATGGAGGGTGAAGTAAGCTGCCCAAGGTCACAAAGAGCAGCACTGGGAGAAGGAGGATTTGAACCCTGGTTCTCAGCCTGAATGCAGGCAGGAAGCATTCAGGAGAGGTGGAGGGTACAGGAGCAGGTCTCTTCCAGTCCTAGTCCCGGGTGGTCCTTTGCACGGTGAAGAGGACAAGGCCTTCCTATTCAGATGAGCGAGCTAGAGCTGTGGGGACTGCAGGGTCTCCCCAGTGGGTTGTGATCCTATAGCACACAAATTGAGCATTAATCCAGGGCTGACGCATGTCCCTCGCTTTACTTTCATCAGCCTGTTCACCGAGAAGGCACTTTGAAAATCAAAAGATTAGAGCGTGCTCAGCTAAATATGAGAACAATCCTGCTGCTTGTGTTTCATTATTGAACATGGTAAGCCCAGAGTCTCCCTGACTTCTGCTCCACTTCTCAGTCGTTCATAGTGTTAATCCCTTCTCTGTGTCACTGTTCTAGAGACGCGGTAATTTAAGGACAGGCAGTGATCCTGCCTTCTGCGGCCACCTTCTCTGCTTTTAGTGATAGGCATGCAAGAGATTTCACTGCCTTGATGGCTTTCTGGAAAATGCAAAAGTCACCAATTGCTCTACCCCTGCCTTGCAAAGCTCTCAGACTCTGCTGCTCAGCAGCTTGCATTAGGATTTGGTTTTTATATTAATTCATTAAAGTGATCACCGGATCTGATTGTACGGATTTTCTGGGACGCTTCTGGACAGCACTGTCAAATACGTGCGCAGAGGAATCTCCAGCTACTCGTGATATTTTGAAACTCTTTGATCTGAATGCAGTCCTGAATGTGATTTGCTTTGAAGTGTCACAAATAAAAAAGCTTGAGATAAAGCAGGAACCATTAAGGGAATGAGCCTGCTGCAAAGGCTGAATGAGGCCAGATTTAAGCCTAGACATCATAGGCACGTGCCGCTGGGGCTCAGTGCCGAGGCCAGGTCACGTGGCACCTACAGCCCTCACCCGAACACACCAGCAGGAGCGGGAGACTCTGATAATGTAGGCGGCTTTGGTTTGTATTTCCACCCAGCAGTTTCCTGCTGCTCCTTTGGGCTTACAGCTCAGTCGGACGGAAACCAGCACGGGGATCCTGGCACCATGAACCTTCACTCAGACACACTGAACTGGAAACCCCAAGAAGCCAGATTCTGCCTGCCACGCCATGAAAGAGGCACAGAAATACATTTCCTCCTGAACTGTGCAAAATACAGACATCCCATCCTGAGCTGCACATTCCCAAAGTTGACCTAATCCATCCACTAAAACTGAATATAAAATGCTTTGTTTTTCTACCCTGGCTGCCTGGACTTTAATTTTCTAATCACTTTGGTCCTCATCTCTTTATACTGCTTCCTCTTCTTGGTCTCTTAACTCCTTTACAGGGTCTCCTGTCATTTCTATTTCATCTCTCTCCTCCTTCTTCTTCAGTTCCTCCCCTACATCTCCGGCTTCATTCTCTTTATCTCTGCCTCTCTATCCACTCTTCTAAATTTCATCCCCCTTCTCTCCCTCCTACAACTCCCCACTTCTCACCACTATTGCTCTCCCTCAGTCCTTCCTCTCCCCCTCTCTGAGTTGCTCCTTTTACCATCCAGCTGTCTGGCCTCCTTGTCTTTCCCCTCAACAGCTGCATTTTTCTCTTGAAACCCCTCACCCCCATCAATCATAATAGTAAAACCAAACCATACTAATAAACAGAAACAGCTGACAAAATGGTATCCAATAATTGAAAACTCATATATACATTCCAAATGGCAAAAAATATTTCAAAATAGAAGATGCCAAATAAAACCAATAATTACAACTAATAAGGATTAATAAATCCCCCTCTTTCCAGGGATTTATTACACACAAACTTCTCCCCTCTCTCTCTAACACACACGCTCATTCACTCTCTCACTCTCACATGCTCACACTCTCATACACACACACACTCATTCACTCTCTCACTCTCACATGCTCACACTCTCATACACACAGACACTCATTCACTCTCTCACTCTCACATGCTCAGTCACACACACATTCACTCTCTCACTCTCACATGCTCAGTCACACACACACTCATTCACTCTCTCATTCTCACATGCTCACACTCACACACACACACACACACACACACACTCATTCACTCTCTCACTCGCACATGCCAGTCACAACACACAATACTCATTCACTCTCTCACTCTCACATGCTTAGTCATACACACATGCTTAGTCACACACACACACTCATTCACTCTCTCACTCTCACATGCTCAGTCATACACACACACTCATTCACTCTCACATGCTTAGTCATACACACACACATACACACACACACACACACACTCATTCACTCCCTCACTCTCACATGTTCAATCATACACACACACACACTCATTCACTCCTTCACTCTCACATGCTCAGTCACACACACGCACCACACTCATTCACTCCTTCACTCTCACACGCTCAGTCATACACACACACATACACTCATTCACTCTCTCACTCTCACATGCTCAGTCACACACACATGCACACGCACTCATTCACACAAGATGGCGCTGGCCATCCATTGCTCCTACCATGTGATAGGGGCCAACCAATGGCACCGGTAACCCCTGTGACATAGTAAGGCAAAGGCTATCGGCTCCATTTTGAATACTGGCAGCCAGTGGTGCGAGTGCAGGAGATCGCTCCAGGACCCCCGCTGGACCACCAGATTTTTGGCAAGTCTTGGGGGTTCAGGAGGGTGGGGGTTTTAGTTAGTTTTGTTTAAATTCGCTCCTTAAGATGGGGAAAAATTCGGTAATGATACGTTGCATTCGTGGGGGTTCGCTATGCGTTTCGCGAACCCATGAATGCAACAAATGGACCTATATGTTGCGGAATGCGCATTCGTTCAAAACGAATGCACACCCTATCAATTATAGCACGCAATTGAGTGCTGACAAAGTACCAGCTGAGGGACTCCCAATCCACCCCTCAGCTTATGTCTATACAAGACTCCCTCCCTACCCTGGGTGGCTTCCTTGATTTTGTACTTTTAAGTAATTTTATCACCATGATCTTGCAGCTGCCTCCAGCAGGCGATAGTGCAGGATACAAATGTTTCTATAAATGCATAATTCTGTAGGAGAAATGAGGACATGAGAATGTCCCACCTAGGTCCCCTCTGCTGCCGAGATGCCACTGGCTCATTCTCAGCTCTGGCCTGGAGCCCCACCCTGCTCGAGGAGAGGAGGAGGAGGAGGACACCAGCTGTACAGGGGGGGGAGTGGGGGGGGGCTGTTCTATCAGGGTGCCCTCCACAGCATGGTCACTCCTGTCCCAGTTCTCATCCTGTGGCAGGGATGGGAGGCATGTGAAAGAGAATTGCACCTCAGTCAGGTGCCGAAATAACATCACTTCCATGCCTCTCTCCATGTGGCTGGCACCATTGGTGGGGCAGCATTCTTCTTGCCCTTTGCATTTGCAGTGGCAAATGTTTCCATGGGGGGGGGGGCAGGAGGGGCCTGGCTTAGCCCAGTTGGGTAGGCCCAGGCCCCAAGGCTTTCATAGGGATGGAAGCTGGTTTGAAAGGCCTCAAAGAGTATTTCTTATTCGTTTTTTTTAATGAAGCAAAAATTCCCCCAAATTTTAGGGTATTCATGGGAAAGGCTATTTTTGGTTTGTTCCATTAGAAACAAACTGAAAATGGTCTCATTCGTCCCATTTTACCTATTCGGGTAAAACAAATTCCCATCCCTATTCAGTGGATTCCCTAAACACCCATCTGCGAATCAGAAGGAGCGAACCAAACAGCCCTTCCCGCCTTACCCGTGCAGCGATACTGGAGAGAAGGCCCAGATGTAATGTGAGTTCCAGGCCAACACATGTTTGCATATTGCAGACGACAGACAAGATGTGCTGAGCCTGAAATGCCACTGAAAGCTGCTGCATCTCCTAGGCCCGAGGTTTTCATGACCCTTCTGGTTCTCATACCGGTCAGATCTCGCACTAGGTTGGCTGTGCTTGCTTT